>NW_026440332.1:0-35000 GCF_025698485.1 Gossypium arboreum
GAAAATATCAATTATTATTTATTATTACATATTACAATAATTTCTATTTACAATAAGTTAGATACATCGATCAAAATACAAAAATTCCCCCAAAAAGTATGATATAAATCATAGAATGTCCTAGAACTTAAAAAAAAACGAATTATTTGAGTTTGTTTATTCGAACTTATTAACTAGTTCATTTTCATCGCGGAACTGATTGATTGTCTTCCACTACAATAAATGAACCTTTTCTTGTAGGAAAGACTATCCGATATTTTCTTTATATTTACATATAATTAAAAGAAAAATGACTATTAATATAATAAAATATTCTTTTTTTTTTCAAAATTATGTATCCTTTAACAGATTAACTACGAGTCTCATTCGAATTTGGTTGAAAATGAAAATTAGGCATACCCTCTCTTCGAGCTTGACCAATTTATGGAAAAAATAAAATTCAAGTTTGCATAGGTAGATAAAATGGGTTTTACACTTTTTATTTTGATGTAGTTTTCATGTATAAATGGAGATGTATAAATTATAAATGTAAGACAACAAAAAACTGGGCGTAGATAGAAAAAGAAAGACTTTTTTTGTGTTTTTTTGATTTCATCAATTCGATTTATATATCATAATAGATATAGATCCTATTCTATCCTATAGATTTGAATGGAGATATAAAAAAGAAAGGTACCAATAAATTAAATACAAATTCTTCTTTTTTTTTTCTGGATAGTGTATGGAATATAAATAAAAAAAGGGTTATATCATATTGTTTTTTTGTTCTAGAATAGAAGCATTTTATGCGATTTTCCCATCTCTATTCATTTTTTATGCAATTTGTATTGTAGTATATATATAATTATAATATAATTTATAAAATCTATAGGAATAGATAAATAATGACATCAAAAGACCGATCGTTTTGTTTTAAAAATAGATGTCTTTGACATCCAACTATAGCACTGAATAACTTTTTTTTGAATGGCAGTTCCAAAAAAACGTACTTCTACATCAAAAAAGCGTATTCGAAAAAATGTTTGGAAAAAGAAAGGATATTGGGCGGCCTTGAAAGCTTTTTCATTAGCCAAATCTCTTTCTACGGGGAATTCAAAAAGTTTTTTGTACGCCAAATAAATTGGAGTAATCTGAATTGGTTTAACTCGAATAGGATACAAAGGTTTTACTTTTTGAATTTTGAATATCTTTTTTCATTTCCGGGGAGGATTCTTATTTTCCCCATCGCCCATTTGTATTTGTTATGTTAGTGTTATAATAATTTGTTATTTTATTCAATTTATAATAATAAATAATTAAATAATAGAATATAATAGAATAAAATTTTTTTTCTATTTATACTATAGCGGATCATGACACATATATATAAAACTTTAACTGGATTGTCGAAACTAACCCATTAAGTTTCAATTTTGTAACTTTATGAATCATTATTTCTCTGAATTACTATATCTCCTTCCCTGTTTTCAACCCAATGGAAACCCCTTTTCTAATTTAGTGGATATACAAATAATGTATCAATTTGAAGTGATCTAAAGAAATCCTATGTTTGTATAAGAAAATGTAAGAAAATAAATCAAGACATATTTTTAGAATTCGAAATACTTTTTTGAAGTATGGTACAATTATGACAGGAATCGAAACGCTTTTTATATAACGTAACGGGTACAACCCAATATCTAGTTGGTTTGATAAATCCTTAAAACAAACGCAAAATGCTAACGATTAATACAAAAATTACATAAATCTTTTGAAATCGTTGGGTGTGGTGCTGAAATTGTGATCTCTAAAAATCATATTTTTTCATTCATTTATTCAGTCAATTAATAAGCATTTTTTTATAGTTTTTTATAGATTCATAAAAATCATACAAAAGAATGAGAAATGAATCATTAAAAAATGAAAATGATAAAGAACCCTTTTTTGTTTTGTTGAATTTTATCTATGAATTGAAGTTACAACTAGTTAGTTTAGTTCCAATAAAGGAGTTCTCTTTTAGGAAAACACAAACTAAAAAATCTCTATTGACGACCTAATTAAATGAAAGGATAATTAAATAAATAAAATGCAATAAATACTAAAAGATTCCTTTTGAACCTTCAAATTGCTATTTCAACGAGTTGTTGTTTATCAATAAAAATTAAATGCTTCCTAACAAATTTGACATTTTACATTGAATTGACCCTTCACCTTAATCTCGACGATTGACTAAAAAAGGGTTATTATGATTTCGAGCAAGCCGCTATGGTGAAATCGGTAGACACGCTGCTCTTAGGAAGCAGTGCTAGAGCATCTCGGTTCGAGTCCGAGTGGCGGCATAGTATCTTCTAAAGAGATAGAATAAGTCCTATAATGAAAATAGAATTTCATTCCTGATTTCCATTCCATAAAATCTTAGAAACCAGGCTTTTTCATAATTTTTATGATTTTTTCAACTTTAGAGCATATATTAACTCATATATCTTTTCAGTCGTTTCAATTGTAATTACAATTCATTTTTTAACCTTATTCTTATTAGTAGATGAAGTCGTAGGACTATATGATTCATCAGAAAAGGGCATGATAGTCACCTTTTTCTGTATAACAGGATTATTAGTCACTCGTTGGATTTATTCAGGACATTTCCCATTAAGTGATTTATATGAATCATTAATCTTTTCTTTCATGGGGTTTCTCCCTTATTCATATGGTTTCCTATTTAAAAATTTAAAAGCGCAAAAATAATTTAAGTGCAATAACCGCACCAAGTGCTATTTTACCCAAGGCTTTGCCACTTCAGGTCTTTTAACAAAAATGCATCAATCTGCAATATTAGCACCTGCTCTCCAATCCCAGTGGTTAATGATGCACGTAAGTATGATGTGGTATTAGGCTATGCAAGCTCTTTTATGTGGATCATTATTATCAGTAGCTCTTCTAGTCATTACATTTCGAAAGGCCATAAAGATTATTGGTGAAAACAATAATTTTTCATTTTCGTTTAAGGAAAATCCAATACATGAATGAAAGAAGCAATGTTTTACTAAACACTTATTTTCTTTCTTCTAAAATTATTACAGATATCAATTGACTCAACAATTGGATCGTTGGAGTTATCGTATTATTAGTCTCGGGTTTATCTTTTTTAACCATGGGAATTCTTTCGGGGAGCCGTATGGGCTAATGAGGCGTGGGGATCATATTGGAATTGGGACCCAAAGGAAACTTGGGCGTTTATTACTTGGACCGTATTCGCGATTTATTTCCATACCCGAACAAATTTGGAAGGTGTAAATTCCGCACTTGTAGCTTCTATGGGATTTCTTATAATTTGGATATGCTATTTTGGGGTCAATCTATTAGGAATAGGTTTACATAGTTATGGTTCATTTACATTAAATTAACATCTAATTGAATTGAATAAAGAGGCTAAGGCTAACAAATACTAACACAGGACAGCGTATATATTATATATAAGTATAAGAAAACTTATTGTAAGCTGTCAAGAACCTTTTGAATCGCTCCACTACTTGATTCAAAAGGTTCTAACAAAAACTCAAAGATGTCTGATTAAAATTCAATTTAATGCCTTTACCTTTTTACTTAAGCTTAAAGAAGAAGAAAAAAGACTTCTTTTTTCTTTTTCATTATTACAACGACCAATTTAAAAACCATAGGATTTGATTTTTTTATTCATGAAACTATCTATAAAAAATAATTATATAGAATAGTTTCGACTTTCTCACCTGATAATGAGAGAACGAAATCCGGATAAATACCAATACCTATTACTGGTAGAAAGATAGAGATCGAAACAAATAACTCTCGTGGTCCAGAATCAAAAAAATAAGAACTTGGAGCATTAAATAGCTTGTATCCATAGAACATTTGACGTGACATAGATAATGAATAAATAGGAGTTAATATCATTCCAATTGCCATTACGAAAGTAATTAGTATTTTTGGCATTAAAAAATATTTTTGGCTGGTAATTATTCCAAAAAAGACTATCAATTCTGCAACTTAAACCACTCCTTGCCGGTAATGCAAGAGAAGCCATGGATAAGATACTGAACATCGTAAATATTTTTGGGAATCAGAAACGGCCATTCCGCCCATTTCGTCGAGATAAACAAGACGCATTCTATCATAACTCGTTCCTGCCAAGAAAAAAAGTGCAGCACCGATAAAGCCATGAGATATTATTTGTAAAATAGCTCCGTTGAGTCCCGTATCAGTTATCGAACCAATTCCTATAATTATGAAACCCATATGAGATACGGAGGAATAGGCTATTCTTTTTTTTAAATTCCGTTGACCAAGAGATGTTGAAGCTGCATAAATTATTTGCATTGTACCCACTATTATCAACCAGGGAAAATATGGAATGCGCATGGGGTAATAATTCCATATTGATCCGAACTAATCCATATGCTCCCATTTTAATAAAATTCGGCTAAAAACATACTAGAAGTACTGTAATGGGCCTCCCCGTGGGTATCCGGTAACCACGTATGTAAGGTATAATCGGCGATTTGACAGCAAAAGCAATAAGAAATCAATATAGAATATTATTTCCAGTGCGACAGGATAGGATTGATTAGCTAATGTTTCAAAATTTAATGTTGGTTCATTAGAACCGTATAAACCGAGACCAAAACTCCTATTAATAGAAAAACGGAACCCCCCTGCGGTGTACAAAATAAATTTTGTAGCCGAGTACAGACGTTCTTTCCCCCACATGGATAGAAGTAGATAAACAGGAATTAATTCGAACTCCACATGATGAAAAAAGTAAAAGGTCTCGAGAAAGAAAATGATCCTATTTGACCACTGTTACATTGCTAGCATCAGGAAATGAAATAATCGCGAATCTCAGTAACTGGCCAAACCATAAAGTCGCTAAAGTGGTGATAAATCCTGTCAGTAAAATGGGCCCTATAGAAAGTCCATCTATTCCCAATCTCCAGTAAAAATCAAAAAATTTATCCATTTATAATCTTCCTTAGCTGGATTAATGGATCGTCAATCGGAAATGATAACAAAATGCATAGGTTGTTAGAAGGAGTTCGAGAATGCATATACATATGTGTATACCACTTAATTAGCTTATTTCCTTTATGAGGAAAAAAAAAGTAAAACCTGCAGATATTGGTAAAAATACAATTATTGTTAACCAAGGAAAATAATTCGTGGTAAAGACAAGATACACTTGGACCAGAAAAACCCGTGCTCAAAAAGGTTTTTTTTGAGCACAGGTTTTCTGATAAAAAATCAAATGGATTCAAAATGTATTCAACTAGGGTTTTCTGGACCGTATCAATAAGCTAGACCCATACTTGAGTTGTTTCATACCATAAATAAACTCGAACGCTCAAGAAAATCCGTTGGACAAGCGGATTCACATCTCTTACAACCAACACAATCTTCTGTTCTTGGAGCGGAAGCAATTTGTAACTTACATCCATCCCAAGGTATCATTTCTAACACATCGGTGGGGCAGGCTCGGACATTGAGTACACCCAATACATGTATCATAAATTTTTACTGAATACTGACATGGGATCTATAAATTTTGAACATCATAAAATTTCAATCTAGTAAACTTGTAAATAAATATAGTTAAACACCAGATGAATCAACGATTTACCAGAAATTTTCTAATCAATTTCCTTCGGGATCAACTCATAGAAAGGACCAAAGATACTTTGATTTCTTACGTTTTCGAAAACATGATGTAGATTCCAACATATTGTACATGCTAATTCAAATTGGTGAATCTTATAATTTAATATTATTAATATTACTTATTCAACAAAGTTGATTGATTGATACGCGTTGATTTTCTGTTACGATAAATCGAGGACACAATAGCTGATCAATAGCTGCTTCAGCGGCTGCAATAGCTATAATAAAATTGAGAAAATATTTCCTTTAATTGCCGACTATCAAAAATCAGAAAATGTTACAAAATTTATATTAACCGCATTCAGTATAAGTTCAAGACACATAAGGGCCCTAACCATATTTCGACTCGTGATCAATCCATAAATACCGATAGAAAATAAATAAACTCAAAACAAGTATATGTTCGAGCATCATTGATAACTCCTTATCAATTTCGATTCATTATTAATATGAACAATAATTCAACAGATTTGATTGACTGAGAGTATAACAAAAAAGAATCTATTGAAATATATCGAATCAACGAATTTCTATTTTATACACGAGCAATATTCAAATAGAATTCAAAGAAAATGGATGCGATAAGACAGAAAAAACAGAAAAAGGTTTCATTTTGATTGCTTGCTATTCCTAGTTAGAAAGATTTATTACTGACGAGCCACAACAATTGCACCTATCAAAGCAACTAAAGAATTATTGAAATGAATTCAAATGGAAGAAAAAAATCGGTTGCTAAATGAATTCCAATTTGTTGACTATTACTTATCAAATCTTGTTCTATAATTTGATTTGATCTTGTAGTCCAAATAATCCCGTACCATGATGTATCTAATATAGTAGTAATTAGCGAAACAAGAATACTTGTACAAACCAACGAAGTAAGGCCATTCCCAATGGTCCACAGTTAAAATCTTTATAATATTCTGAACCATTCATGAACATCACAGCAAATAGGATTAAAACATTTATGGCTCCCCATAAATAAGGAGCTGGGCAGCAGCTACAAAATGAAATTTGAGAGAATATAAAATAAGGATATACAAACAAGAACCAATCCCAATGAAAAGGCAGAATAAATTGGTTGGTAAGTAATCACCTCCCAGGCCTCCTAATATAAGACCCGATCCCAGAAAAACTAAAAAGAAAATCGTGTATTGGTCCAGGCAAATCCATTCTGTGTAAAATAAAGAGATAAATAAATCGAAATGCTTTTCATGATCTTATTGACCCGACCAGGAATTTTTTTTTATGATACGTTCCTAATTGAATAAAATCCTAATCTATTAGGCGTGAATTGCTCTAAGCACAATTATTGGATAGTTTCGTTTTTGATTCTTTTTTGTTCAAAAGAAAAGGGTATTTTGTTTTTTGAAACTATATATTTCGAAATAATTACGAATATATTAATATATTTTAATTTTCAATAAAAAGGAATCCGAAATTCTTATCAACCTGTTAATTTGTAATTGAATTTTTATTTATTGACCAAAGGCCTCATTCTTTTTTTAATTCAAACCAAACAGTCTTTTAACTTAAACCAAAACGGAACCTTAAAAGAATGAATGGGAAATTTCTCTTTACTTTAATAGAACAGGAGGTTTACTTACTGAGTTTTTCTTTGAATTGAATTCAAAATTGTTCGAATTGTATAATCGTCAATTACTGACATTGGTAAACGGCCCAAAGCAATTTGATTATAATTCAATTCGTGACGGTCGTAAGTAGAAAGTTCATATTCTTCAGTCATTGATAAACAATTTGTTGGACAATACTCAACGCAGTTACCACAAAATATACAAATTCCGAAATCAATACTGTAATTAAGCAATCGTTTTTTTCGAATATCCGTTTCAAATTTCCAATCAACAACGGGTAGATCTATAGGGCATACACGAACACATACTTCACAAGCAATGCATTTATCAAATTCAAAATGGATTCGTCCGCGGAAACGCTCTGATGTGATTAATTTTTCATAAGGATATTGAATAGTTACGGGTAAACGATTTGCGTGGGATAAGGTAATCATGAAACCTTGACCAATGTACCTTGCTGCTCGGACTGTTTGGTGGCCATAATTCATGAACCCAGTTACCATAGGAACATATCGTGAATATCTATGAATAATTTTATGTTTGTTTCTTTCTCTTGTTTGAACCAAGTCATGAATCTCAGATTCTTTTTTCTTTACAGTGAAAGAAGTTGGAAAGAAGTTGTTAATAATAGATTACCGGAGAAATGGGTAAAGAAATTTCCACCCGAGATTTAATAATTGGTCCATTCTTAACCTAGGTAAAGTCCATCGTGTTGCGATAGAAATAAACAAAAACAAATAAGTTTTAGCTAATGTAATAAAGATACCAATTGTCGTTCCAATGATTCCATTTATTTTATTTATTTCAAATAGCTCAGGGGCGAATACGTACGGAATGGAAATATTCCAACCCCCCAAGTAAAGAACTGTTACAAATAACGAAGAAAGTAATAGATTTGAATAGGAAGCAACGTAAAATAAACCAAATTTGATACCTGAATATTCGGTTTGATACCCTGCTACTAATTCTTCCTCCGCTTCTGGTAAATCAAAGGTAATCTCTCGCATTCCGCTAGAAGAAATTAGAAAAACGATAAACCCTATTGGCTGACGCCACAAATTCCATCCCCAAAAACCATATTTTGATTGCGCCTCAACTATATCAACTGTACTTGAACTGTTAGATAATTATAGTCGATGATAACATCACTGTTTACATCGCTAGTCCAAAACCGTACATGAGATTTTCACCTCATACGGCTCCTCGTGGGTCATAAATAAATTTTAGGACCGAATCAGTATTATTTATCTTCGTATGGTTGTAGAATAGATAGAGAAAAAATAGATTGGAAGGTCCAAAATTATACCAATGGAATTCCGTCTGCTATATTCTGAAGAATAAAAAAAAAGTGCTTCTGAATTGATCTCGCCCATTCATAATTTCAATTTTTATTTGTTGAGTAATAACTTAAGCCTTCAATAAAATACTTCTTGTAGAATATCAATAGATATTTCAACCCATTGTTTTCTATTACGAAAAAAATGAAACATTCCATTAGCTCATAAATCATGACACGGATTAGATCTCTCTATATCTATGAAAGAAAGAATAAAAAAAAAGATTTCTTTTTTTATTCTTTATTATTTCTTTCGTTCTATTCTGCTTTCGGATCTGATAAAACCACGAATGGGGCTTAAACTAAAAAATAGTAAAGGATTATTTCGTTCCTGATAGTCATTACTTTAATCGGCAGATAGGAGGATACTCTGGACCGGAATCATGGGGAGTACTGCCTAGTCATTTCTACGAATTTAAAGCCCCAATTAGTATTCTTTTTATGTTATCCAGAAGTCTCTTTTTATATAATTTACATAATCTCCATTACCAATCCTTTATGTATTTTGGTGTTCCTAACCATCCACTCGTTTTTTGTTCAATCCCCCGTTTGTTTAGCAATACATGTATGGGAATCCATACAAAGGATAGCGAAAACTCTATACGGTTGATCTTTTGAGCCCGCTTCAAGCTAGATTGACTAATCAACCCGTCTTGGGGTAAAGACTTCTTCTTACGTTTTCTTCCTTAACTTTTGTACATAGGAAATGAGATTCTATTTTTTTTGTTTAATTTACTGCGAATTTATAAGCTGCTTTCTTTCACTCATATATAACTATCTAATTTAGTTTATCAACTCAACTTATTTTCTAGAACGAAAGGAATAGGTAAAATAAAGTTTCTAGTTCAACGAATCGCACGTAGAGATATTGATAAAACACATAGAGTTAATGGTATTTCATAACTAATCGATTGAGCAGCAGCTCGCAGACCACCTAAAAGGAATATTTATTATTTGATCCGTATCCTGACATAAGAAGAAGTCAACAGGAGCAATACTTGAAATGGCAATCCATAAAAAAATACCGATATTGAGATCGGCTAAAATAAGGCGAGAGCTAAAAGGAATTACTGAAAAACTTAGTAAAATTGATATGACTGCTATAGCCGGTCCAATACTAAATAAACGAGTATTGCCTCTAGATGGAAGAATATTTTCTTTGAAAAGCAGTTTTGTTCCATCTGCTAGCGCTTGAAGAATGCCCAAAGGACCGGCATATTCAGGCCCAATACGTTGTTGTATTCCTGCAGATATTTCTCTTTCTAACCATACAATTACTAGTACACCTATTGTGATTCCCAATACAAAGAGTCAAAATAGGGACCAACATCCATATGATCCCATAGACCTCTTTTAAAGATTCCAATGTGTAAAAAATTGATATCTTCTACTTCTGTCGTATAAATTATCATTTCAACGATCCACTTCTCCCATAATGATATCTATGCTACCTAGTATCGTCATAATATCAGCCAATTTCATTCTTTTAACTAACTGAGGAAGAATTTGCAAATTGATAAAACCCGGCAGGCGAATTTTCCATCTCCAAGGAAAACCGCTTTGATCCCCTATCAGAAAATTCCTAATTCTCCTTTGGGGCTTCCATTCTCGCATAAAGTTCTTGTCTCAGTAATTCAAATGTGGGAGAAGGTTTTTACTAATGAATCGATATTCAAAATCATTCCATTCTGGATCCTTTCTCGATCAAAGCATCAGTTTCTAAATTCTCATAGGGACCACCCGGAATTCCTTCCAGGGCCTGTTGAATTATTTTTATAGATTCCGTCATTTCACTGATTCGGACTAAATAACGAGCTAATGAATCTCCTTCTTTTTGCCACTGGATTTCCCAATCAAATTCGTCGTAACACTCATAATGATCAACTTTCCGAAGATCCCATTTGATTCCAGATGCTCGTAGCATTGGGCCGGATAAACCCCAATTTATTGCTTCTTCTCCACCAATAACGCCTATCCCTTCAACTCGTTCTAAAAAAATAGGATTTCGCGTAATAAGTTTTTGATATTCAACAATTCCTGTTAAAAAATAATCACAGAAATCCAAACATTTATCTAGCCAGCCGTAAGGTAGATCAGCCGCCACTCCTCCGATACGAAAATAATTATGCATCATTCTCATACCGGTGGCAGCTTCGAATAGATCATATACTAATTCTCTTTCTCTGAAAATATAGAAAAAGGGGTCTGTGCCAATATCTGCCATAAAGGTCCAAGCCATAATAGATGAGAAGCTATACGACTCAACTCCAACATAATTACTCTGATATAGCTGGCCCTTTTAGGGACTTGAATATTCCCCAACTGTTCTGGTCCATTTACGGTTATTGCTTCCGTGAACATAGGTGGCTAAATAATCCCAACGCGTTACATAAAGGCAAATATTGTATAATTGTTCGGTTTTCCGCAATTTTTCCATTCCTCTGTGTAAATAACCTAATATTGGTTCACAGTCAACAACATCTTCACCATCTAGGTAACGATGAGACGAAGAACACCATGCATTGATGGGTGGTGAGGCCCCATATTGACTATCATAAGGTCTTTTCTGTAGCTGATAGATTCATAAGTTTTCCTCGATTCATTCTTACATGAATTGTTGAAAACGAAAACAAGTACATCAAAATGAAAATCTAATAAATCGACTAATTCAAAATTTGCAAATTAACGATTTTTTGATTCCCGAATATCCAACTCACCAATTAATTCTTTATAACGTATTTTATTTGTCTTTGATAAATAAGATAGCAGTCGTTGACGTTTTCCTAGAATTTTACGTAGACCTCTCTGAGATAAATAGTCTTTTTTGTGCAATTCCAAATGTGAAGTAAGTCTTCGTATCTTATTGGTGAAACTAACTATTTGAAATTCAGCAGACCCCCTGTTTTCTTCTTTTTTTTCTTGAAAAATAACTGAGATGAATGAATTTTTTACCATAAAACCAAAAAATTTCCCCCTTTTTTTGAATGTGAATTTTACTGATCAGTAATAATAATACCAGTCATTTTGATATACACGATGATTTTAAGTTCGTTATGAACTTTATCATTTTTTTTTTCAAATAAAATTAATCAATCCGGGTTTCGATTTGATTCGTATAGGGATACAAAAGAGTGAGAGATTTCTACAAAGAAAATTTTAGAGTTCAAATAAGAGATTTTGTTGATTCATTTGTCGATCTAATTGATATGTATGTCATTAAATTAGTATCGTGTATCAGAATAAAATGTAAGACAATCCTTGTGACCATCTATTTGTTTTCATATACCCGTCACGATACATACATAATATAGGGAAAATGTACCATTAAAATGTACCATTAACGAATTTTCAGACGCGGATACATACGGATCCTTATCATACTGAAACGACTGCCGTTATTAGTATTAAACCAATATCGATTCATACAAGCTAAATCTTCTAATCGATAATTGGGCCAAAGAAAGAACTTTAATTTAATTAGTTTCTTTTATCACTATCAAGATGTTTGTTTTAGTCAAAACTTGACCACAGTTTTTACATTATTTAAAAATACTGCATTTCTATGCATACCATTTTTATCCTGGAATTGAAAGAAATTCAATTCGCAATTCTCGCCGGTGGTTAGGGATAAAATATTTTCAGGAACAAACAAATCATAATGATTTTTGTCTTTATTTTCAGTCATCTTTTGATGTCTTGCAATAAATTCATAAAATGATTTTTATCAATATAGTTTTTTCTTGGTATCTTTGATTAATTTGGTGTTTATTTTATGAACCAACAAAATACTTATAGTTTGATATAGAATAAATTGTCCATCATTTTTTGCCGACAGACGAACTGGATCGATAATCAATATTCCTTTTTCATTAATTCTCTAAGAGTTAAATCCTTCTGAATCATCAAAATATCCAGATTCATCTCTCCCCGTTGAATAGAGGATATAACAATTTCGTTTGGATTTATCAGTCTAAGCAGGAGGCAATATACTTTGATATTATTGATTATTCTTTGATTTAAAGAATCATCCATCTCAATTGAAAACGCAAATACCTTTTAGGAAGAAATCAAGCTCTGCTTCCGTGTTGCTCTTGTATTGCTTTTTCTTTCTACGTTTTTTTTGTCTGATTTATCATAATCTTCTTCAACATCTTTTTCTTGGTTTGAGAGAACGGATTTAAAATTTCCTTGTTTTGTGCATCTGATACAAGACCCCCTTCACCTATGGGTTCTTTTCTTCTTGATTTCGATTCTCTAATCCAATAATTTGTTTTCGTTTGGTGCTATAAAGAGTCCTTTTTTATTTTCAATAATATTTTTATTAATGTTCTATTTCCATTAAAATTGAAAAAGAAGTAATTTTATTGGTATGATCCATGGTTTAACCTTATATGCATTATATAGCACAAATTCTGGGAAGAACCAAAGTTCTAGATTCGGTATAGGATGACTTAGTATTTCTTCATTCAGTCCCATCCAATCAAAATGGCTTCCTTTTTTATTGGATGGGTTGCTTTCTTGATCTTGATAAATTGTGAAATAAAAAAGGTCCATTTTATCAATTATTTGATAATTCTTAACCACAGTCTTAATATTTTTCTTACTCTTGGTACTGGTATCGACCCAGGACTCAATATCGACCTTATTTCTAAGACAAAAATCAAGAATTCTCCAATTAAAAAACTTTCTGTGCGAAAAATTCCCCATAGCATCTAGGATATCGCCTTCTCCTAGATAATTATGGATGGGGATATCCCTCAGTGTATCAAAAAAATTTTGTTTATCCATGTTGTAATGATAAGAACTCTCTTCCCTCTTATTTACTTGGAATGGTGATCCATAAGCATACGGGTCCCTCTTATCTTGATAATTAATAGATTTATATGATAAAAAATCATATCCATAGTGTTTTTTAAAATTAGATTTTTTATATTTTTGTTCTTGATTCAGTTTATATTCTTGAGTTAGTAATGAGTTCGCTTGAAAATCATTTTTTTTTTCGTAATGAATTAATCTTTCTTTTTCATCTGAATCCCATTTTGTTAAATGTTTATTTTGAGCCAGATAGTGTTGATTGACTCTATTTCGCCATTGTCCTGGTCCTAATTTTAGCCATCTATTCTGAACTAAATCGTATTGATAACGACTCCTTAACCAGTTTTTCCATTCATTCATTCCAGAATGCCAAACAATTTTCTGTCTTAACCCATAATGATGTCTTAATCTGGAATGAGATACTCCCCGTTCTTCAAAATAATCTTTTATTTCATTTTTAAGAAAAAGAGATGTTCCATGATATTGAAGGATAGGTTTGAATTTATAAAAACTAATAACTTGGGTTTGTGATAATTTGTAAAATACATATGCTTGTGAGAGGGAGGATAAGTCACAAAAGCTTTTCATTTTATTTCTAATACTAATATTAGAAAGTGAAGAAAGTGAGGTTTTTATAGTTGAAATAAAATGAGTTGTATTTTTAGTTGTTTTATTAATTCTTTCTTGATTTGCTTCATTATTGTGAATGAAGTTCTCAATCATTTTTTTTGTTGATTCAAGAAAAAGTTGGGTATTGGTTCTTGGAATATTAATGATATATAGAAGAATATCCATGTATATCTTTTCAATGAAAAAATTTATAAAAAAATAGAATTTCTGGATTAATCGAATATTTCTTCTTTTTACTATTTGCCAAAATTTTTTTGATGATTCTAATATTTTATCCTGATAACTTATTTTGTTAGAACTACTATTTATTTCTTGAGTTAGAAATTCGTTTTTCTTGTCTTTTATAATTAGAATTTTTTGTATTTGATTTTTGATTGTGTTTGTTCTCTTAGTCAGATCTTTTATTTTTTTTTCGGTTAATGAATAATTTGTCCACGCCATAGATTGAATTTGAAGGGATGATTTGTGAATCATCTTATTACTGATTATCGAATCCTTTTAGTTTCGCTTAATTCATATGGTTCTCTCAACCCAAAAATGGAATTGGATTTATTTTGAAAGTTCTTTTATTATTCCTTTTAGAAATAGAATGCTTTGGTGATACATTTTTTTTGTTTCTTTTGAAGCTTTTCAAAAACAATTTAGTTTTTCTTTTAAAATTGTTAAAGCTATAAAACATTTCGTTTTCCATTTTTTATTTTTTTTAGTTCTTTAAAATAGGCTCAAAAACGAACGCCGTTTTCGAGGAGAGCCGAAAGGTAGTTCAGTTTCCATTCCCCAAACTGTTAAAAGCAAAAATCATTCTTTTGACCTTTCTTTTTTTTCATTGGATCTTTATGAGAGGGTTGTAGTTTAAATCTGTGCCAAGGTTTCAGGCAAAAAGGAAATAGGATCTTTATCTGAATACCGTCTGTTAACCAGTTTTTTGGAAATTCTGTTTCGGATAATTGAACACCATTATAAGTGCATTTAACATGCATTTCTCGATTCCAATCCGTTAAATCCTCAGACCACTCAGGAAATTGAAATAATAACATACGGGCAATGTTTTTAACTATTATCAGTGAAGGTAATATAATATATTTTCTAAGAATTGATTGGGTTATTAACACGGAGCCCCTTATTACTTGAGCAAGTAAAAGACTATCCCAAGCTTCTGCTATTTCTATCCTCATTTTCTCTTCTCTTTTGTATTTTTCTCTTTTGGCCTCGTCTTTTTTCTCGATCTTTTTTTCTGTATAATCAGAAATTTTTGATTCTTTGTTTTTACATATCCAATTTCGAGATATTCGTTTCAGCGGTCCAGAAATATCAAAAGAAAAAAAGAGTGGTTTGTCTACTCTGTCCAAAAAAAGGGGGGAATGTACATTTGCTTGAAACAGCTCCCAAGTAATTGTTTTACGCCTTTGGGCACGCATGGAACCCTTTATTATGTCGCGCCGAAAATCCGATTGTTGCGAATAGCGTATCAAAGCCACTTCGTCTGTTTGATCAGGATCATTAGCATCCTTGGTATTAGTATAAGTATCGGCGTTTGCCTGGTTATTAGTAAAAATCACGACGCGCTTGGATTTTCTTGAACGAATTTCATGCTCTGCTGTTACATTTTCCTCGTTTTCTCCCTCCTGTTGTTCTAAATCGTCGATTAATTTGTATGACCATCGAGGAACTTTTTTACTTATTTCTTTTATTCCAATAGATTTTTTTCTAATTGTTTGATTGTTGGGATTAGTTATAACTATATTGAATAAAAATTTCAAAATTTTGACTCGATCCTCGGAATCGATATTTCCCTGTTCATCTTCTGTCAATGTCAATAAGAGAGTTCTTTTCTGTTGCTAATGATTTTTATATTGAGTGTATCTAGTGTCTGTTCAAGGTCGTGATAATCAGTAGTAAGTAGAGCATGAATCTTATTTATCCAAAATGGATCCGTGTTTTTTTTTATAAGTTTGATTTATGTAAAGGGAACCCCATTTTTGATTCTTCCGCGGTAGGGTCCATGCAAGAAAGGATCATATAGTTTGAGCAAGTATTCTCGTTTAGTTTCATTATTAGAGAATCGAGTCCTTTTTTCAAGTATGCCCAGATCAAAAGATTCCTTATCTAAAGATTCGACTCTTTTTATAAACTCCTTACTCAAATTTCTTCTTTTTAGTTCATTGATAAAACTCCAATCAGTATACAATTCATCAGAAAACCATTTTTCTGGTGTGAAAAAATATATTTTTTTTTGTATCATTTCCCCAAAAGTTGCTAAACTGGGTGGATACGTAAAAGATATTTTTTCTTTTCCATCACTTTGACATGTATAAAAAAAATATTGTGACATTTCATTTTTTATAGCATTTTCAACCCGGTCATTTTTTATATATCGCAAAGGTCGATTCCATCGTTTAGAATCAAAAGAAGTGTCACAAGAGGTTTTCAATCCATAATAAATATTTATCTTCTTTTTTTTAATATTTCTAACTGAACTTTCTTGATTCCCATCCAGATAAAAGTTTCATAAACCGGTCTATTTTTATAGTATGTCTCTTTAAAACGAAGTGGAATTCGCCCTTTATTTTTTTTTTTTCTTTCCAGTCACTCGTAGCTTTTCTGTTTCGTCGATTTTGCTCGGATCCACCTCTTCCTCCGGAAAAAGGGAAGAAGAAGTATTTTCTTCGGTCCCCTGTTTCTGGTTAGCCCCTCCCCCCTCGGAAATAGTTTCTATTTCTATGTTTCTTTCTTCCTCACTTTCCCCCACTTCTTCCGGTTCGGAAATTCCTTTCAGTTTCTTAGTTAGAATGGGTGACGGTATTCTGCCTAAATAGTAAACACAGGTAATAAATAACAGAATACTAAAGATTCGAGCCATAAATTTCTAAATTCTGATACAAGATACTTATTAGATCGAATAAGTACATTAGACCTAATTAAATTATTTTGTTGTATCCAGACTAATACCAACCAACCCATTTCATCAATAAAATATGACCAATTAACCAACCAACAAAACTACTTGTTACAAATAACATATTGTTGTTGCATCAGAAACATATAGATGTTGACTAATCTGGCTAACATTGAACTTGGTAAAATGAAATGGTTGAATAATTGAATAATGAGATTATTCAGGAATACACATTGAATGCTAAGATTACGCATTGAATTTCTGGTAGGACGTCTATGATCAAAAAGTCTTTGTGATTGTTCCAGAAGAAATGAAACAAAAGATACGGTGAGAGCTAGGACAGTTATTGTATGAGGTTTACCCAATGCTAAATGCAGAGGTACATAGTAGATTGATATGAACATCATGAGCTGGCCTGCAATAAACCCAGTTGTTGCTGATACTCTCTTCTCGGTTCCTTCTTCTCCTTCTTCCATAAACCGAGCTCGTAGAAGGAAGATATAAGAGGGACCTATGGATAGTGTGGTCAGAAATCCATAATAGAAGTCCGACCATAACGACCGAATTGATTATCGTCATGTATAAGGATATTAGATTCCCTGGTATAAAAGATTTTAAAATCATCATTAACCTCCCTTTTTTCTTTTCTATTTCTGGATTATTATATGATGATTTTTGAACTTTCCATATACATATATAGAAATAGAAAAAGATAGACTAGAACCGACATCTCTTATGTCATGTCAATGACAATATAAAAATGGAATTGGGATCTGGATGGAATATAATGAAATAGAGCCACTTTGAGGTTCCCTATGAAATGAGGGCATGGAACGGAGCCACTACGAAGAAGTTCCGGGGTTACGAAGGAAACTTCGAGTTCATATTGGTCATGGGTTGAGAACAGAATTGAACTCTATGAGGATCTAATCTCCATTTGTTCCTCAGTAGCTCAGCGGTAGAGCGGTCGGCTGTTAACTGACTGGTCGTAGGTTCGAATCCTACTTGAGGAGATTTGATTCATTCCGAATTAAAGAATTCAGAATGTCAGAATGAAAGGTTCGCTTTGACCGTTAGAAGCAGGTAACCCGTTCCTGTGTCTTTGTTTCCTATTGCATTCTATCTCATCGTATCACATTCTGTTCTGCGATATTTGAGAATCACCGTCAATACCTCAGTGTAGGTGTCCGGGATAATCCCTTTATTCCATAGTCCCGGGGCTATTTACAACCAGCCAATTAAGAATTCTCAGATGTACTAGTACTAGCAAATGCCTCAAAGATGCAGTCATCGATTCTCCCGAGAGCCACAATTACCGCGAGCAAAACATTAATTTAATGACGAGGAGCGCATTTTCTATGCTACTAATACTTGTACTTGCTCTGCTATTCTGCCCAAGCCTGGCTGAGGAAGAGTTGGGGCGTAAAACAAAAAATATGCTTATTTTGTTTTGGCCGGTAATACTATATATAAATATAAAATCAAACGAAAAGTAAATATACGATAAATAATAAATAAAAAGCCACTCCATTTCGGCAAAAAGACCCACGCCCAAGTTCCATAGCTTTGGGTCCGCTATCCCGATCATGATTTTCCCTACCCCCCAGAGGAAGGTCCTTCCTTTTGGGCCGGTTGTGGGCGAGGAGGATTCGAACCCCGACACCGTGGTTCGTAGCCACGTGCTCTAATCCTCTGAGCTACAGGCCCCTCGTCTCCCTGGATCTGTTCCCAGGAGTACCCTAAAAAAGAACCTTTCCTCTCCCCAGCCATTTCGGGTTAAGAAGATGTGAAGAGTGCCTTTCTCTCTATAAGAACGGTGCGTTCGAGGTGTGAAGTGGGAGAGAGAGTTTCATAATTGGGGTTTTGAATAAGACGACCTTTTCATTTTCCATTCTTATTACTTTTCATATTGAAAAGTAATAAGAATGAAGATGATAACTTTTATCATCCTGGCGTCGAGCTATTTTGCCGGGACCTCTCCTACAGTATCGTCACCGCAGTGGAGAGTTTAACCACCAAGTTCAGGATGGATTGGTGTTGTTCCTCCTACGCCCTAGGACACCAGAATATCGAACCATGAACGAAGAAGGCGTGCGAGAAAGGAAAAGCATATTGGCTAGTGATTATAGAGGCCCCAATTCTTGACTGGAGGGACACCAAGGCCTCCGCCCTTCCATCCCATGGATAGATAGAGAGGAGGGCAGGCTTTTGGTTTTTCATGTTGTCAAAGAGTTGAACAATGGATTTTCGTGTTGTCAAGAGTTGAACAATGAGAAATAGATGGCGAGTGCCTGATCGAATTGATCGGGTCATGTAGGAACAAGGTTCCAAGTCTACCGGTCTGTTAGGATGCCTCTAAGCTGCATACTTACTGCTGCTTCCATGACACCTATCGTAATGATAAACAGCTCCGTCTCGCCGTGACCTTCTCTTGAATTCTCAAAACTTCTGTCACTCGATCCCCGCAGGGACAGAAACCCGCCGTCTCGGCTGTGCTACAGGCTCTGGAAGTCGGATAGGAGAGCACTCATCTTGGGTGGGCTACTACTTAGATGCTTTCAGCAGTTATCCGCTCCGCACTTGGCTACCCAGCGTTTACCGTGGGCACGATAACTGGTACACCAGAGGTGCGTCCTTCGGTCCTCTCGTACTAGGAAAGTCCTCTCAATGCTCTAACATACACCGGATATGGACCGAACTGTCTCGACGTTCTGAACCCAGCTCACGTACCGCTTTAATGGGCGAACAGCAACCCTTGGAATACTACAGCCCCAGGTGGCGAAGAGCCGACATCGAGGTGCCAAACCTTCCCGTCGATGTGAGCTCTTGGGAAGATCAGCCTGTTATCCCTAGAGTAACTTTTATCCGTTGAGCGACGGCCCTTCCTCAGCACCGTCGGATCACTAAGGCCGACTTTCGTCCCTGCTCGACGGGTGGGTCTTGCAGTCAAGCTCCCTTCTGCCACCGTATTCGCGATTTATTTCCATACCCGAACAAATTTGGAAGGTGTTCACACTTGTGGCTTCTATGGGATTTCTTATAATTTGGATATGCTATTTTGGGGTCAATCTATTAGGAATAGGTTTACATAGTTATGGTTCATTTACATTAAATTAACATCTAATTGAATTGAATAAAGAGGCTAGGCCTAACAAATACTAACACAGGACGCGTATATATTATATATAAGTATAAAAAACTTATTGTAAGCTGTCAAGAACCTTGAATCGCTCACTATTCAAAGGTTCTAACAAAAAAGATGTCTGATTAAAATTCAATTTAATGCTTTTACCTTTTTACTTAGCAACTTAAGAGAAGAAAAAGACTTCTTTTCTTTTCATTGTACAACGACCAATTTTAAAACCATAGGATTTGATTTTTTTATTCATGAAAACTATCTATAAAAATAATTATATAGAATAGTTTCGACTTTCTCACCTGATAATGAGAACGAAATCCGGATAAATACCAATACCTATTACTGGTAGAAAGATAGAGATCGAAACAAATAACTCTCGTGGTCCAGAATCAAAAATAAGAACTTGGAGCATTAAATAGCTTGTATCCATAGAACATTTGACGTGACATAGATAATGAATAAATAGGAGTTAATATCATTCCAATTGCCATTACGAAAGTAATTAGTATTTTGGCATTAAAAATATTTTTGGTAATTATTCCAAAAGACTATCAATTCTGCAACAAAACCACTCATGCCCGGTAATGCAAGAAGCCATGGATAAGATACTGAACATCGTAAATATTTTGGGAATCGAAACGGCCATTCCGCCCATTCGTCGAGATAAACAAGACGCATTCTATCATAACTCGTTCCTGCCAAGAAAAAAGTGCAGCACCGATAAAGCCATGAGATATTATTTGTAAAATAGCTCAGTTGAGTCCCGTATCAGTTATCGAACCAATTCCTATAATTATGAAACCCATATGAGATACGGAGGAATAGGCTATTCTTTTTAAATTCCGTTGACCAAGAGATGTTGAAGCTGCATAAATTATTTGCATTGTACCACTATTATCAACCAGGAGAAAATATGGAATGCGCATGGGGTAATAATTCCATATTGATCGAACTAATCCATATGCTCCCATTTTAATAAAATTCCGGCTAGAAGCATACAAGTACTGTAATGGGCCTCCCCGTGGGTATCCGGTAACCACGTATGTAAGAGGTATAATCGGCGATTTGACAGCAAAAGCAATAAGAAATCAATATAGAATATTATTTCCAGTGCGACAGGATAGGATTGATTAGCTAATGTTTCAAAATTTAATGTTGGTTCATTAGAACCGTATAAACCGAGACAAAACTCCTATTAATGAAAAAGGAACCCCCTGCGGTGTACAAAATAAATTTGTAGCCGAGTACAGACGTTTCTTTCCCCACATGGATAGAAGTAGATAAACGGGATTAATTCGAACTCCCACATGATGAAAAAAGTACTCGAGAAGAAAATGATCCTATTTGACCACTGTACATTGCTAGCATCAGGAAATGAAATAATCGCGAATCTCGAGTAACTGGCCAAAGCCATAAAGTCGCTAAAGTGGTGATAAATCCTGTCAGTAAAATGGGCCCTAGAAGTCCATCTATTCCCAATCTCAGTAAAAATCAAAAAATTTATCCATTTATAATCTTCCGCCAGCTGGATTAATGGATCGTCAATCGGAAATGATAACAAAATGCATAGGTTGTTAGAAGGAGTTCGAGAATGCATATACATATTGTATACCACTTAGCTTATTTCCTTTATGAGGAAGAAAGAAAGTAAAGAACAGATATTGGTAAAAATACAATTATTGTTAACCAAGGAAAATAATTCGTAGTAAAGACAAGATACACTTGGACCAGAAAAACCGTGCTCAAAAGGTTTTTTGAGCACGGGTTTCAATAAAAAATCAAATGGATTCAAAATGTATTCAACTAGGGTTTTCTGGACCGTATCAATAAGCTAGACCCATACTTCGAGTTGTTTCATGCCATAAATAAACTCGAACGCTCAAGAAATCCGTTGGACAAGCGGATTCACATCTCTTACAACCAACACAATCTTCTGTTCTTGGAGCGGAAGCAATTTTGTAGCTTTACATCCATCCCAAGGTATCATTTCTAACACATCAGGCTCGGACACATTGAGTACACCCAATACATGTATCATAAATTTTACTGAATGTGACATGGGATCTATAAATTTTTGAACATCATAAAATTTCAATCTAGTAAACTTGTAAATAAATATAGTTAAACACCAGATGAATCAACGATTTACCAGAAATTTTCTAATCAATTTCCTTCGGGATCAACTCATAAGAAAGGACCAAGATACTTTGATTTCTTACGTTTTCGAAAACATGATGTAGATTCCAACATATTGTACATGCTAATTCAAATTGGTGAATCTTATAATTTAATATTATTAATATTACTTATTCAACAAAGTTGATTGATTGATACGCGTTGATTTTCTGTTACGATAAATCGAGGACACAATAGCTGATCCAATAGCTGCTTCAGCGGCTGCAATAGCTATAACAAAAATTGAGAAAATATTTCCCTTTAATTGCCGACTATCAAAAAAATCAGAAAATGTTACAAAATTTATATTAACCGCATTCAGTATAAGTTCAAGACACATAAGGGCCCTAACCATATTTCGACTCGTGATCAATCCATAAATACCGATAGAAAATAAATAGGCACTCAAAACAAGTATATGTTCGAGCATCATTGACCAACTCCTTATCAATTTCGATTCATTATTAATATGAACAATAATTCAACAGATTTGATTGACTAGAGTATAACAAAAAAAAAGAATCTATTGGAAATATATCGAATCAACGAATTTCTATTTTATACACGAGCAATATTCAAATAGAATTCAAAGAAAATGGATGCGATAAGACAGAAAAAACAGAAAAAGGTTTCATTTTGATTGCTTGCTATTCCTAGTTAGAAAGATTTATTACTGACGAGCCACAGCAATTGCACCTATCAAAGCAACTAAAAGAATTATTGAAATGAATTCAAATGGAAGAAAAAAATCGGTTGCTAAATGAATTCCAATTTGTTGACTATTACTTATCAAATCTTGTTCTATAATTTGATTTGATCTTGTAGTCCAAATAATCCCGTACCATGATGTATCTAATATAGTAGTAATTAGCGAAACAAGAATACTTGTACAAACCAACGAAGTAAGGCCATTCCCAATGGTCCACAGATTAAAATCTTTATAATATTCTGAACCATTCATGAACATCACAGCAAATAGGATTAAAACATTTATGGCTCCCACATAAATAAGGAGCTGGGCAGCAGCTACAAAATGAGAATTTGAGAGAATATAAAATAAGGATATACAAACAAGAACCAATCCCAATGAAAAGGCAGAATAAATTGGATTGGTAAAATGTACCTCCTCAGGCCTCTAATATAAGACCCGATCCCAGAAAAACTAAAAGAAAATCGTGTATTGGTCCAGGCAAATCCATTCTGTGTAAAATAAGAGATAAATAAATCAAATGCTTTCATGATCTTATTGACCCGACCAGGAATTTTTTTTTATGATACGTTCCTAATTGAATAAAATCCTAATCTATTAGGCGTGAATTGCTCTAAGCACAATTATTGGATAGTTTCGTTTTTGATTCTTTTTTGTTCAAAAGAAAAGGGTATTTTGTTTTTTGAAACTATATATTTCGAAATAATTACGAATATATTAATATATTTTAATTTTCAATAAAAGGAATCCGAAATTCTTATCAACCTGTTAATTTGTAATTGAATTTTTATTTATTGACCAAAGGCCTCATTCTTTTTTTAATTCAAACCAAACAGTCTTTTAACTTAAACCAAAACGGAACCTTAAAAGAATGAATGGGAAATTTCTCTTTACTTTAATAGAACAGGAGGTTTACTTACTGAGTTTTTCTTTGAATTGAATTCAAAATTGTTCGAATTGTATAATCGTCAATTACTGACATTGGTAAACGGCCCAAAGCAATTTGATTATAATTCAATTCGTGACGGTCGTAAGTAGAAAGTTCATATTCTTCAGTCATTGATAAACAATTTGTTGGACAATACTCAACGCAGTTACCACAAATATACAAATTCCGAAATCAATACTGTAATTAAGCAATCGTTTTTCGAATATCCGTTTCAAATTTCCAATCAACAACGGGTAGATCTATAGGGCATACACGAACACATACTTCACAAGCAATGCATTTATCAAATTCAAAATGGATTCGTCCGCGAAACGCTCTGATGTGATTAATTTTTCATAAGGATATTGAATAGTTACGGGTAAACGATTTGCGTGGGATAAGGTAATCATGAAACCTTGACCAATGTACCTTGCTGCTCGGACTGTTTGGTGGCCATAATTCATGAACCCAGTTACCATAGGAACATATCGTGAATATCTATGAATAATTTTATGTTTGTTTCTTTCTCTTGTTTGAACCAAGTCATGAATCTCAGATTCTTTTTTCTTTACAGTGAAAAAGTTGGAAGAAGTTGTTAATAATAGATTACCGAGAGAAATGGGTAAAAAATTTCCACCGAGATTTAATAATTGGTCCATTCTTAACCTAGGTAAAGTCCATCGTGTTGCGATAGAAATAAACAAAAACAAATAAGTTTTAGCTAATGTAATAAAGATACCAATTGTCGTTCCAATGATTCCATTTATTTTATTTATTTCAAATAGCTCAGGGCGAATACGTACGGAATGGAAATATTCCAACCCCCAAGTAAAGAACTGTTACAAATAACGAAGAAAGTAATAGATTTAGATAGGAAGCAACGTAAAATAAACCAAATTTGATACCTGAATATTCGGTTTGATACCTGCTACTAATTCTTCCTCCGCTTCTGGTAAATCAAAGGTAATCTCTCGCATTCCGCTAGAGAAAAATTAGAAAACGATAAACCCTATTGGCTGACGCCACAAATTCCATCCCCAAAAACCATATTTTGATTGCGCCTCAACTATATCAACTGTACTTGAACTGTTAGATAATTATAGTCGATGATAACATCACTGTTTACATCGCTAGTCCAAAACCGTACATGAGATTTTCACCTCATACGGCTCCTCGTGGGTCTAAATAAATTTTAGGACCGAATCAGTATTATTTATCTTCGTATGGTTGTAGAATAGATAGAGAAAAAATAGATTGGAAGGTCCAAAATTATACCAATGGAATTCCGTCTGCTATATTCTGAAGAATAAAAAAAAAGTGCTTCTGAATTGATCTCGCCCATTCATAATTTCAATTTTTATTTGTTGAGTAATAACTTAAGCCTTCAATAAAATACTTCTTGTAGAATATCAATAGATATTTCAACCCATTGTTTTCTATTACGAAAAAAATGAAACATTCCATTAGCTCATAAATCATGACACGGATTAGATCTCTCTATATCTATGAAAGAAAGAATAAAAAAAAAGATTTCTTTTTTATTCTTTATTGTTTCTTTTTCGTTCCTATTCTGCTTTCGGATCTGATAAAACCACGAATGGGGCTTAAACTAAAAAATAGTAAAGGATTATTTCGTTCCTGATAGTCATTACTTTAATCGGCAGATGGAGGATACTCTGGACCGGAATCATGGGAGTACTGCCTAGTCATTTCTACAATTTAAAGCCCCAATTAGTATTCTTTTTGTTATCAGAAGTCTCTTTTATATAATTTACATAATCTCCATTACCAATCCTTTATGTATTTTGGTGTTCCTAACCATCCACTCGTTTTTGTTCAATCCCCGTTTGTTTAGCAATACATGTATGGGAATCCATACAAAGATAGCAAAACTCTATACAGTTGATCTTTTGAGCCCGCTTCAAGCTAGATTGACTAATCAACCCGTCTTGGGGTAAAGACTTCTTCCGCTTACGTTTTCTTCCATAACTTTTGTACATAGGAAATGAGATTCTATTTTTTGTTTAATTTACTGCGAATTTATAAGCTGCTTTCTTTCACTCATATATAACTATCTAATTTAGTTTATCAACTCAACTTATTTTCTAGAACGAAAGGAATAGGTAAAATAAAGTTTCTAGTTCAACGAATCGCACGTAGAGATATTGATAAAACACATAGAGTTAATGGTATTTCATAACTAATCGATTGAGCAGCAGCTCGCAGACCACCTAAAGGAATATTTATTATTTGATCCGTATCCTGACATAAGAAGTCCAACAGGAGCAATACTTGAAATGGCAATCCATAAAAAATACCGATATTGAGATCGGCTAAAATAAGGCGAGCTAAAAGGAATTACTGAAAAACTTAGTAAAATTGATATGACTGCTATAGCCGGTCCAATACTAAATAAACGAGTATTGCCTCTAGATGGAAGAATATTTTCTTTGAAAACAGTTTTGTTCCATCTGCTAGCGCTTGAAGAATGCCCAAAGGACCGGCATATTCAGGCCCAATACGTTGTTGTATTCCTGCAGATATTTCTCTTTCTAACCATACAATTACTAGTACACCTATTGTGATTCCCAATACAAGAGTCAAAATAGGGACCAACATCCATATGATCCCATAGACCTCTTTTAAAGATTCCAATGTGTAAAAGGAATTGATATCTTCTACTTCTGTCGTATAAATTATCATTTCAACGATCCACTTCTCCCATAATGATATCTATGCTACCTAGTATCGTCATAATATCAGCCAATTTCATTCTTTTAACTAACTGAGGAAGAATTTGCAAATTGATAAAACCCGGCGGGCGAATTTTCCATCTCCAAGGAAAACCGCTTTGATCCCCTATCAGAAAAATTCCTAATTCTCCCTTTGGGGCTTCCATTCTCGCATAAAGTTCTTGTCTCGGTAATTCAAATGTGGGAGAAGGTTTTTTACTAATGAATCGATATTCAAAATCATTCCATTCTGGATCCCTTTCTCGATCAAAGCATCGGATTTCTAAATTCTCATAGGGACCACCCGGAATTCCTTCCAGGGCCTGTTGAATTATTTTTATAGATTCCGTCATTTCACTGATTCGGACTAAATAACGAGCTAATGAATCTCCTTCTTTTTGCCACTGGATTTCCCAATCAAATTCGTCGTAACACTCATAATGATCAACTTTCCGAAGATCCCATTTGATTCCAGATGCTCGTAGCATTGGGCCGGATAAACCCCAATTTATTGCTTCTTCTCCACCAATAACGCCTATCCCTTCAACTCGTTCTAAAAAAATAGGATTTCGCGTAATAAGTTTTTGATATTCAACAATTCCTGTTAAAAAATAATCACAGAAATCCAAACATTTATCTAGCCAGCCGTAAGGTAGATCGGCCGCCACTCCTCCGATACGAAAATAATTATGCATCATTCTCATACCGGTGGCAGCTTCGAATAGATCATATACTAATTCTCTTTCTCTGAAAATATAGAAAAAGGGGTCTGTGCACCAATATCTATAAAGGGTCCAAGCCATAATAGATGAGAAGCTATGACTCAACTCCAACATAATTACTCTGATATAGCTGGCCCTTTTAGGGACTTGAATATTCCCCAACTGTTCTGGTCCATTTACGGTTATTGCTTCCGTGAACATAGTGGCTAAATAATCCCAACGCGTTACATAAAGGCAAATATTGTATAATTGTTCGGTTTCCGCAATTTTTCCATTCCTCTGTGTAAATAACCTAATATTGGTTCTGATCAACAACATCTTCACCATCTAGAGTAACGATGAGACGAAGAACACCATGCATTGATGGGTGGTGAGGCCCCATATTGACTATCATAAGGTCTTTTTCTGTAGCTGATAGATTCATAAGTTTTTCTCGATTCATTCTTACATGAATTGTTGAAAAAAACAAGTACATCAAAATGAAAATCTAATAAATCGACTAATTCAAAATTTGCAAATTAACGATTTTTTGATTCCCGAATATCCAACTCACCAATTAATTCTTTATAACGTATTTTATTTGTCTTTGATAAATAAGATAGCAGTCGTTGACGTTTTCCTAGAATTTTACGTAGACCTCTCTGAGATAAATAGTCTTTTTGTGCAATTCAAATGTGAAGTAAGTCTTCGTATCTTATTGGTGAAACTAACTATTTGAAATTCAGCAGACCCCTGTTTTCTTCTTTTTTCTTGAAAATAACTGAGATGAATGAATTTTTACCATAAAACCAAAAATTTCCCCTTTTTTGAATGTGAATTTTACTGATCAGTAATAATAATACCAGTCATTTTGATATACACGATGATTTTAAGTTCGTTATGAACTTTATCATTTTTTCAAATAAAATTAATCAATCCGGGTTTCGATTTGATTCGTATAGGGATACAAAAGAGTGAAGATTTCTACAAAGAAAATTTTAGAGTTCAAATAAGAGAGTTTTGTTGATTCATTTGTCGATCTAATTGATATGTATGTCATTAAATTAGTATCGTGTATCAGAATAAAATGTAAGACAATCCTTGTGACCATCTATTTGTTTTCATATACCCGTCACGATACATACATAATATAGGGAAAATGTACCATTAAAATGTACCATTAACGAATTTTCAGACGCGGATACATACGGATCCTTATCATACTGAAACGACTGCCGTTATTAGTATTAAACCAATATCGATTCATACAAGCTAAATCTTCTAATCGATAATTGGGCCAAAAGAACTTTAATTTAATTAGTTTCTTTTTCACTATCAAGATGTTTGTTTTAGTCAAAACTTGACCACAGTTTTTACATTATTTAAAATACTGCATTTCTATACATACCATTTTATCCCTGGAATTGAAAGAAATTCAATTCGCAATTCTCGCCGGTGGTTAGGGGATAAAATATTTTCAGGAACAAACAAATCATAATGATTTTGTCTTTATTTTCAGTCATCTTTTGATGTCTTGCAATAAATTCATAAAATGATTTTTTATCAATATAGTTTTTTCTTGGTATCTTTGATTAATTTGGTGTTTATTTTATGAACCAACAAAATACTTATAGTTTGATATAGAATAAATTGTCCATCATTTTTACCGACAGACGAACTGGATCGATAATCAATATTCCTTTTTCATTAATTCTCTAAGAGTTAAATCCTTCTGAATCATCAAAATATCCAGATTCATCTCTCCCCGTTGAATAGAGGATATAACAATTTCGTTTGGATTTATCAGTCTAAGCAGGAGGCAATATACTTTGATATTATTGATTATTCTTTGATTTAAGAATCATCCATCTCAATTGAAAACAAATACCTTTTTAGGAAGAAATCAAGCTCTGCTTCCGTGTTGCTCTTGTATTGCTTTTTCTTTCTACGTTTTTTGTCTGATTTATCATAATCTTCTTCAACATCTTTTCTTGGTTTGAGAGAACGGATTTAAAATTTCCTTGTTTTTGTGCATCTGATACAAGACCCCCTTCACCTATGGGTTCTTTTTCTTCTTGATTTCGATTCTCTAATCCAATAATTTGTTTTTCGTTTGGTGCTATAAGGGAGTCCCTTTTTTTATTTTCAATAATATTTTTATTAATGTTCCTATTTCCATTAAAATTGAAAAGAAGTAATTTTATTGGTATGATCCATGGTTTAACCTTATATGCATTATATAGCAGCACAAATTCTGGGAAGAACCAAAGTTCTAGATTCGGTATAGGATGACTTAGTATTTCTTCATTCAGTCCCATCCAATGGCTTCCTTTTTTATTGGATGGGTTGCTTTCTTGATCTTGATAAATTGTGAAATAAAAAAGGTCCATTTTATCAATTATTTGATAATTCTTAACCACAGTCTTAATATTTTTCTTACTCTTGGTACTGGTATCGACCCAGGACTCAATATCGACCTTATTTCTAAGACAAAAATCAAGAATTCTCCAATTAAAAAACTTTCTGTGCGAAAAATTCCCCATAGCATCTAGGATATCGCCTTCTCCTAGATAATTATGGATGGGGATATCCCTCAGTGTATCAAAAAAATTTTGTTTATCCATGTTGTAATGATAAGAACTCTCTTCCCTCTTATTTACTTGGAATGGTGATCCATAAGCATACGGGTCCCTCTTATCTTGATAATTAATAGATTTATATGATAAAAAATCATATCCATAGTGTTTTTTAAAATTAGATTTTTTATATTTTTGTTCTTGATTCAGTTTATATTCTTGAGTTAGTAATGAGTTCGCTTGAAAATCATTTTTTTCGTAATGAATTAATCTTTCTTTTCATCTGAATCCCATTTTGTTAAATGTTTATTTTGAGCCAGATAGTGTTGATTGACTCTATTTCGCCATTGTCCTGGTCCTAATTTTAGCCATCTATTCTGAACTAAATCGTATTGATAACGACTCCTTAACCAGTTTTTCCATTCATTCATTCCAGAATGCCAAACAATTTTCTGTCTTAACCCATAATGATGTCTTAATCTGGAATGAGATACTCCCCGTTCTTCAAAATAATCTTTTATTTCATTTTTAAGAAAAGATGTTCCATGATATTGAAGGATAGGTTTGAATTTATAAAACTAATAACTTGGGTTTGTGATAATTTGTAAAATACATATGCTTGTGAGAGGAGGATAAGTCACAAAAGCTTTTTCATTTTATTTCTAATACTAATATTAGAAAGTGAAGAAAGTGAGGTTTTATAGTTGAAATAAAATGAGTTGTATTTTAGTTGTTTTATTAATTCTTTCTTGATTTGCTTCATTATTGTGAATGAAGTTCTCAATCATTTTTTTTGTTGATTCAAGAAAAAGTTGGGTATTGGTTCTTGGAATATTAATGATATATAGAAGAATATCCATGTATATCTTTTCAATGAAAAAATTTATAAAAAATAGAATTTCGGATTAATCGAATATTTCTTCTTTTTACTATTTGCCAAAATTTTTTTGATGATTCTAATATTTTATCCTGATAACTTATTTTGTTAGAACTACTATTTATTTCTTGAGTTAGAAATTCGTTTTTCTTGTCTTTTATAATTAGAATTTTTTGTATTTGATTTTTGATTGTGTTTGTTCTCTTAGTCAGATCTTTTATTTTTTTTTCGGTTAATGAATAATTTGTCCACGCCATAGATTGAATTTGAAGGGATGATTTGTGAATCATCTTATTACTGATTATCGAATCCTTTTTAGTTTCGCCCAATTCATATGGTTCTCTCAACCCAAAAAATGGAATTGGATTTATTTTTGAAAGTTCTTTTATTATTCCTTTTAGAAATAGAATGCTTTGGTGATACATTTTTGTTTCTTTTGAAGCTTTTCGAAACAATTTAGTTTTTCTTTTAAAATTGTTAAAGCTATAAAACATTTCGTTTTCCATTTTTTTATTTTTTTTTTTAGTTCTTTAAAAATAGGCTCAAAAAACGAACGCCGTTTTCGAGGAGAGCCGAAAGGTAGTTCAGTTTCCATTCCCCAAACTGTTAAAAAGCAAAAATCATTCTTTTGACCTTTCTTTTTTTCATTGGATCTTTATGAGGGTTGTAGTTTAAATCTGTGCAGGTTTCAGGCAAAAGAAATAGGATCTTTATCTGAATACCGTCTGTTAACCAGTTTTTGGAAATTCTGTTTCGGATAATTGAACACCATTATAAGTGCATTTAACATGCATTTCTCGATTCAATCCGTTAAATCCTCAGACCACTCAGAAATTGAAATAATAACATACAGGCAATGTTTTTAACTATTATCAGTGAAGGTAATATAATATATTTTCTAAAATTGATTGGGTTATTAACTTTGGGCCCTTATTACTTGAGCAAGTAAAGACTATCCCAAGCTTCTGCTATTTCTATCCTCATTTTCTCTTCTCTTTTGTATTTTCTCTTTTGGCCTCGTCTTTTTCTCGATCTTTTTTCTGTATAATCAGAAATTTTGATTCTTTGTTTTTACATATCAATTTCGAGATATTCGTTTCAGCGGTCCAGAAATATCAAAGAAAAAAAAGAGTGGTTTGTCTACTCTGTCCAAAAAGGGAATGTATTGCTTGAAACAGCTCCCAAGTAATTGTTTTACGCCTTTGGGCACGCATGGAACCCTTTATTATGTCGCGCCGAAAATCCGATTGTTGCGAATAGCGTATCAAAAGCCACTTCGTCTGTTTGATCAGGATCATTAGCATCCTTGGTATTAGTATAAGTATCGGCGTTTGCCTGGTTATTAGTAAAAATCACGACGCTTGGATTTTCTTGAACGAATTTCATGCTCTGCTGTTACATTTTCCTCGTTTTCTCCCTCCTGTTGTTCTAAATCGTCGATTAATTTGTATGACCATCGAGGAACTTTTTACTTATTTCTTTTATTCCAATAGATTTTTTCTAATTGTTTGATTGTTGGGATTAGTTATAACTATATTGAATAAAAATTTCAAAATTTGACTCGATCCTCGGAATCGATATTTCCCTGTTCATCTTCTGTCAATGTCAATAAAGAGTTCTTTTTCTGTTGCTAATGATTTTATATTGAGTGTATCTAGTGTCTGTTCAAGGTCGTGATAATCAGTAGTAAGAAGTAGAGCATGAATCTTATCAAAATGGATCCGTGTTTTTTTTATAAGTTTGATTTATGCTTAAGGGAACCCCATTTTTGATTCTTCCGCAGTAGGGTCCATGCAGAAAGGATCATATAGTTTGAGCAAATATTCTCGTTTAGTTTCATTATTAGAATCGAGTCCTTTTTCAAATACCCAGATCAAAATTCCTTATCTAAAGATTCGACTCTTTTATAAACTCCTCTTCAAATCGACATACATCACACTAGATAGATATCATATTCATGGAATACGATTCACTTTCAAGATGCCTTGGTGGTGAAATGGTAGACACGCGAGACTCAAAATCTCGTGCTAAAAGAGCGTGGAGGTTCGAGTCCTCTTCAAGGCATAATATTGAGAATGCTCATTGAATTGGAATAAGTTCGGCAGCGGATCACGAGATCTTGGGGATCTTCTCTATCTAATGAATGGGAGTCCGCTTTGAAATCGTTCGCCCTGCACCCACCCCCGAGTATATGCTTCAACAGGAATCACGCACACAAGGGTAGATTGATACAATATAAACCTCTGATAAAATGCCCCCATAACCCAGCGGATAAAGTACATTACATAGTTTGTTTTAGGGATTGGCGACTTACCCATTCCGTGACTTTGGCACTGGACATTCCAAAAATGGGTACTATCGGGTCAGGTGAATTCAATAATAGACGCCTGGTGGCATTCCGGCTTTCCTTCTCCTTTCAGGACCTATCCGAAAGAGAATCCAGTACTTCTCGGTCGTGCATATCTGAATAGGGCGAACCGCCCCATGGATATCTTTGCTTCGAAATAAAACAATTAGAATAGAATTAGGCTCGGTCAACTGGAATGTGTATTATCCATATATTATCCATATAGGGGATCCTCCAGTTGAGAAGATCCATCGACCTGAGACGAAGAGAAAGGTCTATCTATTTTATTTAGTTATTCAGTTAAACCAATGATTCGTTATTGGAGCAGATAGCAACAACCATTTCATCCGACATGCGTATTTTTGATTTTCCAATGGATTTACATCTTTCATTAATGGAAATTTTTTGATGTAGTGAGTAATAGCTCTGGTTGTTCGCTGTTCAAGAATTCTTGTTTAGGCAGTTCATACCATCCATACATAGTGTTTTGATCTAAGATTTCAATTCTTCCATGTTTCAGCAGTAGCATATTGTTTCATGGAGCTAAGGTCCAAAATATGGAAGAAACAGGTGTTTCCACAACTCTACCACCCAGTCAATTTCGTTCATGACCACATATCTTTCCGGCTAAGTAATGGGAAACCTTTCTCCTCTTACATGAATCCAATTTTCATTTCATCCGGGAAAAGCCATCTTTTTCTCAACAATGTCTTTGTCATTTGATCCAATAGTCTTCCGTTAGATAGGAACAGATTTGATAAATACTGATAACTCTCGGATGGAGTATTAGAACGGAAAAATCCATTAGATAATGAACTATTGGTTCTAAGCCATCTCTGGCGATGAATCAATAATTCGAAGTGCTTTTCTTGCGTATTCTTGATAAACCAGCGTTTATATATAGATGTAGGAGGATCTGTTTGGGAAGTAAAAGCCCTTTGACATCTCTTCATCTGCAAAGAATTCTCGGTGTGAAAACACAGAGACAAAGGGCTGATCTTTGAATAGGAAAAGAGTGGATCCGCAGGATCCCAAATGAATAGCTTATTCGAAAAAGCCTTGTTCTTTGGAAGATCTATCTCGTGCCTGGTACTGCATGGTTCCACTCTGCAAGAACGCCGAATCATTCTCTTGAAGCTCATCCTTTTCATCATAAATGATCCGCTTGCCCCGAAATGACCCGGCCCAATAGGGAAATCCCAATTCATTTGGCCTTTCGATACAATCAAATAGAAAGCCCCAAGGGCGCCATATCCTAGGAGCCCAAACTATGTGATTGAATAAATCCTCCTCTATCTGTTGCGGGTCAGTACTCCTTCTCCTTCCCTTCTTCAAACTCCGATTCGTATTTTCATAGAGATTTCTCTGATCAACGATAGAACAAGATCCATTTGCATCATATATAAGGGATTCCCCGGCTCGGACCGAAGAAGCAATGTCACTCGATCATTATCAAACTGACCGCAATCTTTTTCTGTCCGTGAGGATCCCACCAGAGCGCCTTCTACTTCTAATAGGCCATGAACTAGATCAGAATCATTCTCAACGAACCCATAAGAAGTGATCCCATTTTTTTCATCGGGTCCGGGTAGAGACCAAAGGTCTTGAGCGACCGATCCGGCAGAACAACTCAAAAGATAAAGAAGTATCGTTAATTTCTTCATGCTCGTTCCAAGCTCGAAGTACCATTTGTACAAATAAGAATCCCCTTCGTTACATGATTTCTTCTTCATATAGATAGATATAGGATCTAAGGGGCAATTACTTAGAAGTACATTTTGTACAACAGCCCTTCCTATCTGATAGAAAAGGATCCCATGATCCTGAACCGATCTTACCTGGGATCGCAAATCCCAAGTTTGTCTATGAAGAGCAGA
>NW_026440332.1:45000-79881 GCF_025698485.1 Gossypium arboreum
TTGGAGAATTCAGACCTAAGCATTAATCGAGAGCGATGGGGACGACGGAACCCGTGAATGCAGAGGATTCTATTGAAAACGAATCCTAATGATTTATCGGGGAGGATGGCGGAACAAACCAGAGACCACTGCATTTCTTTTATTCTGATTCTGAGAGGTCATGGGTTAACCCGACAACTGAACTAGAAAAAGAGTAAATATTCGCCCGCGAAAATTTGAGTTTAATTTGATTGTTCAATTTTTGTCGATCTGAATCTGATATGAATATGATAAAAAACAAAATAAAGATTCGTTATAACATTATAACAAAACCAAGATAAGACATTATCTAGAAATAGAATCCGTGTTTAATTCCTTATACTTATATATATATCCAATAGATCCAAACAAGATATACAAATTTCTAATAGATCAGATAAAATCATAAAGCAAAGAATCCCAAGATTCAATTATTCATTAACTACCCGTATATCTTAAGATTAAGAATTAAATATTTTTTTATTCATTTTTTTTTTCGCGAGGAGCTGGATGAGAAGAAACTCTCATGTCCAGTTCTGTAGTAGAGATGGAATTCATAAACAACAACCATCAACTATAACCCCAAAAGAACCCGATTTCGTAAACAACATAGAGGAAGAATGAAGGGGATATCTTATCGAGGTAATCGGATTTGTTTCGGTAGATATGCTCTTCAAGCACTTGAACCCTTGGATTACATCTAGACAAATAGAAGCGGGGCGCCGCGCAATGACACGAAATGTACGCCGTGGTGGAAAAATATGGGTACGTATATTTCCAGACAAACCCGTTACAGTAAGACCTACAGAAACACGTATGGGTTCGGGAAAGGATCTCCCAGTATTGGGTAGCTGTCGTTAAACCGGGCAGAATACTTTATGAAATGAGCGGGTAGCCGAAAATATAGCCAGAAAGGCTATTTCAATAGCAGCGTCAAAATGCCTATAAAACTCAATTCATTATTTCAGGATAGGAATATAGAACCAAAGGAAAGAAGTCTTGTCTTGGGAATAAAAAACAATTGCGAGTTTCCTTTTTTTTTGACAAACAATATTTCTTTTTTCTTCGTCCTTTGTTACATTGAAAAAGAGATTTCAAAATGATTCAACCTCAGACCCATTTGAATGTAGCAGATAACAGCGGGGCCGAGAATTGATGTGTATTCGAGTCATAGGAGCTAGTAATCGCCGATATGCTCATATTGGTGACGTTATTGTTGCTGTGATCAAGGAAGCAGTACCAAATACACCTCTAGAAAGATCAGAAGTGATCAGAGCTGTAATTGTACGTACTCGTAAAGAACTCAAACGCGACAACGGGATGATAATACGATATGATGACAATGCTGCCGTTGTCATTGATCAAGAAGAAATCAAAAGGAACTCGAATTTTGGTGCGATCGCTTGGGAATTGAGACAGTTAAATTTCACTAAAATAGTTTCATTAGCTCCCGAGGTATTATAAGACGAGACCCAAGTATAGTTAGAGTATTTAGAGTATTTAAATGGCATAGATTAATTAGTAGATTGTGTCTCACGTATATACCTTTACTAAGTAAAAAAAAAAGACCACGTTGGTTATATCAAAATTCAGGAACAACAAAATTTTAGTTTACCATGGGTAAGGACACTATTGCTGACATAATAACCTCTATACGAAATGCTGATATGAATAGAAAAGGAACGATTCAAATAGGATCTACTAACATCACTGAAAACATTGTTAAAATACTTTTACGAGAAGGTTTTATCGATAACGTAAGGAAACATCGGGAACGCAACAAATATTTTTTGGTTTTAACCCTACGACATAGACGGAATAGAAAAGGACCACATAGAACTATTTTAAATTTACGACGGATCAGTCGACCAGGTCTACGAATCTATTCTAACTATCAACAAATTCCTAGGATTTTAGGCGGGATGGGGATTGTAATTCTTTCTACTTCTCGGGGTATAATGACAGACCGGGAGGCTCGACTAGAAGGAATCGGTGGAGAAATTTTGTGTTCTATATGGTAATCTGTCCGGTATACGAATTGTATCGAAACTCTCCATTTGTGCAAAAAAAAAAAAAAAGCACGGGTTGTCTAATAGAACTCCTCCTGCCCTACGGTAGTTGATACGTCAAGGAAGTTTTACCTGGAATAAAGAACAAAAAATGGATTCATGAAGGTTTAATTTAATTAGTAAATCACTCCCTCTGGATTCCTTTAGATAATGAAGATCTGATTTTAGGTTATGTTTCGGGAGAGTTTTACCAACGTGGGATAGAGTCAACAAAAGTGAAGTAAGTGCTTATGATTCAACCAGGGGCGTATAATTTATAGACTTCGCAACAAGGATTCGAACGATTAGGTAGTTTTTCAACTTCAAGATTTCTTTCAGGGGATCAATTCAAATTTCAAAAACTTATTTTCTTCAATAAGCGAATTCGGAAAAATTTAAGGAATAACAACTATGAAAATAAGGGCTTCCGTTCGTAAAATTTGTGAAAAATGTCGCCTAATCCGTAGGAGGGGACGAATTATCGTAATTTGTTTTAACCCGAGACATAAACAAAGACAAGGATAATCTTTCTATTCTAAAAGAACTCCTGAAAGAAAAAAACTAATCTTAAAGAAAGCGATAAACAAATAAAAATAGAAGATCTGTTTTGACATGAAATGGATATATCCATATATCTCTGACTTATCTTTATGAAATGATAAAATATGGCAAAACCTATACCAAAAGTTGGTTCACGTAGGAATGGGCGCAGTAGTGCACGGAAAAGTGCACGTAGAATACAAAAAGGAGTTATTCATGTTCAAGCAAGTTTCACAATACCATTGTTACTGTTACAAATGTACGGGGTCAGGTAATCTCTTGGTCCTCCGCCGGCACTTGTGGATTCAACGGTACAAGAAGGGGGACCCCTTTTTCTGCTCAAACCGCAGCGAGAAATGCTATTTGAGCAGTAGTAGACCAAGGTATGCAACGAGCGGAAGTTATGATAAAGGGTCCTGGTCTCGGAAGAGATGCAGCATTACGAGCTATTCGTAGAAGTGGTATACTATTAAGTTTCGTACGGGATGTAACCCCTATGCCACATAATGGCTGTAGACCTCCTAAAAAAGACGTGTGTGAAATAAACACTAAAGAGATTTCAAGAGAAATAAATGATTCAATGATCTGATCAAATAAAATAATATTACTATGGTTCGAGAGAAAGTAAAAGTCTCTACTTCGACTCGGACACGACAGTGGAAGTGTGTTGAATCAAGAACAGATAGTAAGCGCCTTTATTATGGACGCTTTATTCTGTCTCCACTTATGAAAGGCCAAGCCGACACAATAGGCATTGCGATGCGAAGAGCTTTGCTTGGAGAACTAGAAGGAACATGCATTACACGTGCAAAATCTGAGAAAATACCCACGAATATTCTACCATAGTAGGTATTCAAGAATCAGTCCATGAAATTTTAATGAATTTGAAAGAAATTGTATTGAGAGGAATTTGTATGGAACTCGTAACGCCTTTATTTGTGCCAAGGGTCCCGGATATGTAACTGCTCAAGACATCATCTTACCACCTTCTGTGGAAATCGTTGATAATACACAGCATGTAGCCAGCCTAACCGAACCAATTGATTTGTGTATTGGATTACAAATCAGAGAAATAGAGGATACGGTATAAAAACGCCAAAGAACTTTCACGACGGAAGTTATCCTATAGATGCTGTATTCATGCCTGTTCGAAATGCGAATCATAGTATTCATTGTTATGGGAATGATAATGAAAAACAGGAGATACTTTTTCTAGAAATATGGACAAATGGAAGTTTAACTCCGAAAGAAGCACTTCATGAAGCTTCTCGTAATTTGATTGATTTATTTATTCCTTTTCTACATACGGAAGAAGAAAACTTACATTTAGAAAACAATCAACACGATGTTACTTTACCTTTTTTTCCGTTTCATGATAGATTAGTTAAACTAACAAAAAAAAAAAAAAATAGCATTGAAATATATTTTATTGACCAATCAGAATTGCCTCCCAGGATCTATAATTGTCTCAAAAGTCAATATACATACATTATTGGACCTTTTGAATAACAGTCGAAGACCTTATGAAAATTGAACACTTTCGCATAGAAGATGTAAAACAAATATTGGGCATTCTAGAAAAGAAGTAGAAAAAGCATTTCGAAATTGATTTATCAAAATTTTTAATCCAATGGATTTTGAACCTTCAGCACAATCCATAGATTCGGACCAGAATTGAATAAATGTATCTAGGGAGAATTCACTTTGCCTTTGAAGTGACTACTCCTAGATACACTTATCATGATATTTTTTTAATTGATTCAATTTAAAAAGACCTAAAGTTAAGGATTTATCAATCGGTAATGTTGCTCAATACCCAACCAAAGGGCTACTGCAGTACCAATCAAAAAACGGTTGTCGCTACTGGACGACGAAATGGATTTTGGAATTTATTAACATTTTCCAAAAACGGTACTGTTAATAATCCGCAGGTACTGAAACCATTAAAGAACACCCAATAACTTGTTAGGTACTGTACGAAGTATTTGAAATACAGGAAAGAAATACCATTCAGGTAATATTTCCAAAGGAGTTGCAAATGGATCCGCAGGTTCACCAATCATTGAAGGTTCTAGAACCGCTAAGCCCACGTTACAAGCAATAGTACCGAAATTACTACTGGAAAAATATATAAAAGATCATTGGGCCATGCGGGTTCCCCATAATAATTATGACCCATACCTTTAGCTAATTTAGCTCTTAATACAGGATCGTTCAAGTCAGGTTTTTTGTTATTAGGATAGGTGAATTTTCTAGATCCATCCCCAAAGGAACCGGACATGATAATTTTTCATCATCCGGCTCAAGCAAAAGTCAATCGAATCAAATGGATACAAACGGATACCTATAAAATAAATCTATATTCTATATGTTTAAAATAAATCTATATGTTATCCCCACATATATGAATGGTTCCATATGTAAGAAAAAAGTTACCCGATTCCATTTTACGGAGTTGCAATTATACATTCAAGGAATTTCATTTTTACAGGTAAATGCTCAATACCCAAGTAGGCGTACAAAATTGATCGTGATCAAGTGCTTTATGGGTCGTCTTAGGCCTTGCGATTCACCTTTATCCCAAAAATATATCGAGATTTTTTACATACAAAGGATTTACTTGTTACTAATATAGTCTAGCCTTTGCTCTTCTTTAGATCCCTTGTTTCACTCCGATAGTATAATTAAATCGGGTCGATGCAGAAGAAATGAATGCATTTTCATACTATTAAGATAAGAAAGTAAAAAAAAAACTAAAATCTAATTTTGATTATGCCAAATCACTTATTCTACTGGATCTTACGGAGCCCTATTTATACACAACATCGTCAGGTCTGATCATAGAAAAGATTCTCTTCAAGCGAACCAGCCTATCCTTTGTATGGGGCTTACACGGTGGTTGAAACAAAGACACATTTGGTTGTGAATTCCAATGTAGCAGATAAAGGCATATTTCTGCACGGCCCAATCAATAGTTCAAGTCACACACTCCCATAATCCATTTTCTCTTCAGAATTCCTTCAACTATTCATGTCAAATAAATACTAGAATATTGTTGTAGTTGAAGGAAATATCCAAATACATGTCTTATTTTTTTTTTCAATAATCCATATTTGTAGCAATGAAATACTATTGTTCCTCCCCCAAGTAATAAGATAAATTATTGGTTACAATATAGCTATGGTCTATATTCTCTATAAAGGACCAGAAATGCCTTGCTTACGTATCATTAGGAAATGCATTAACATAAATACAGCAGTAAGAAGGGGTAATACAAAAGTGTGTAAACTATAAAAACGGGTCAAAGTGGATTGTCCCACACTAGCACTTCCACGTAATAACTCTACCAAAGGCGATCCTATTACCGGAATAGCTTCCGGAACGCCTGTTACGATTTTGACTGCCCAATAACCAATTTGGTCCCGAGGTAAGGAATAACCTGTTACGCCAAAAGATGCGGTCAACACACCCAGAACCACGCCTGTAACCCAAGTTAATTCGCGAGGTTTTTTAAAACCACCAGTGAGATAGACACGAAATACGTGCAGGATCATCATTAAGACCATCATACTTGCCGACCATCGATGAACTGATCGGATTAACCAACCAAAGTTAGCTTCAGTCATTATGTATTGAACAGAAGCAAAAGCCTCAGTAACGGTTGGACGATAGTAAAAAGTCATAGCAAATCCTGTAGCTACTTGTACCAAAAAACAAGTAAGCGTAATTCCTCCTAGACAATAAAATATGTTAACATGAGGAGGAACATATTTACTAGTTATATCATCTGCAATCGCCTGAATTTCGAGGCGCTCTTCGAACCAATCATAGACTTTATTGAGATAGGTAAACCAAGAGGACCCCCCCCCGAGAACCGTATATGAGAATTTCATCTCGTACAGCTCAAACAAAAACACCCAAGTATTAGCTGAAACGGATATGGAATAGAAAGTTTGAAACTTCTTAATCTTTTCATTCAATTTTATCTGAAGACACAAAGAGTGAAAATCCAAAGCTCTTTGTTGTAGTTGTAATTATAATGCCAAAAATCAAGTCGGCGCAGTCGTCTTTATGTTGATCGTTACAGGCCTCTTGAATCTTCTATTTACCTACTTATTTCTTTTTCTTTGCTTTGATTTGTTCTTTGTATGAAATGTGGCTTTATTCTTGTTTTCTTTCTTTTTGATAGGAATTCTCTTGTTAAGACCCTATGAATCAATTGAAACTTCAGATTCATACCAGAACCGCGATGATTCAATAAAACCTTCAAACTAAGTCCAAAGATTCTTTGAGTAAGAACCATTGGATCATCACTTATTCAATCAATAGAATAGATATAATAAATAAAAATACAAAGAAAAGAAAGGTTTGTCCTTTGATCAAAATAAGCATAAACTAAATGAGAGTTTGAAAGAATAAAAAATCTTTCGATTTATAAATAATATAACTCTTTCTTTGAATTTTTTTTGAGTCCGGCCGCGAGGTTTGAATATTAAGTATGAATCATAGTTCAAATACTTTGTGATCCATTTCATATATTCCATGCTCCAGATACTAGAATGACTATCCGACAGGATAAAACTATCTCGATCAAGATGACAGACCCATTTTTTGTACTATCAATAGGATCAATATAACAAGTCTAACACTCATATTCCAGAAATACAGAAACAAATAAATTTCACGGTCAAACTACCGAAATAGAATGGGGCTAAAAAAATCCGAGAACTAAAAGTTTCAATTTTTGTATTGAAACGCGAGGCTTCGTGATTCTTGTGAATCTAATTCATTGAAATTCCATCCAGTAAAACGGAAGAATTATAAATCTCCAAAATAATAGATAAGAATATCGCAAATAAAGCCATTGCAACACCCATCAAAGAGTCGTTCCCCATCCAGGGGCTACCTTACCATATTCCGAATTCAATGGTTTCAAAAAATCCCCTACAACAGTTCGTCTTGGACCAGATCTAGAACTACCCTCAACGGTTTGTGTAGCCATAAATCTTATTTTGTATTCAGTGAGATCTGTTGACTTTGTATATCATTCCGCTGTAAATAAACAATCTTATCATAGACCCATTGTGATCTTGAAATTATATAATAATGGAAACAGCAACCTTAGTCGCCATCTCTATATCTGGTTTACTTGTAAGTTTTACTGGGTACGCCTTATATACTGCTTTTGGGCAACCCTCTCAACAATTAAGAGATCCATTCGAGGAACACGGGGACTAATTGAAGTAATGAGCCTCCCAATATTGGGAGGCTCATTACTTCAATTGAGATAATGAAAAATCATTTCATTTTTTTAGTTAGAATTTTAGGCGGTTCTCGAAAAAGATAGCGAAAAAATTATCCTAGAGTAGATACTAAGAGGAATGTATAAACCAATGCTTCCATAAATTCGATCGTGGTTTACAATTATAGCTTCCGTACCTGTTTATTTGGAATCATCTCCCGAATAAAGAAAGAACAAGAATCAAAGAAAAGGCAGCGATTTAAATCAAGATTTTCCAGCAGCCTATGGCAAATCACAAATAAGTAGAAGCAAAAAATAACAAAGCAATCTTGCATCAGACTACTTGTCTTCTTGTAGTTGGATCTCCAAGTTTTTGGAATGCTCCAAATTCCACTTGAGCATCCAAATCTGGATCAATACCGGCAAAAACATCTCTGAACAGGGTTCTAGCACCATGCCAAATGTGTCCGAAGAAGAAAAGCAAGGCAAACGAAGCATGCCCAAAAGTAAACCAACCCCTCGGACTGCTACGAAAAACACCATCGGATTTCAAAGTAGCACGATCTAATTCAAAAATTTCACCCAATTGAGCACGTCTAGCATATTTTTTCACAGTAGCAGGATCACTATAACTCACTCCATTGAGTTCGCCGCCATAGAACTCAACAGTTACACCTACTTGTTCGACACTATACTTTGATTCTGCCCTTCTAAAAGGGACATCCGCTCTAACAATTCCGTCTCCGTCTACCAAAACAACCGGAAATGTTTCAAAAAAAGTAGGCATACGACGTACAAAAGTTCACGCCCGTCTTTATCTCTAAAGATAGGGTGCCCTAACCACCAACGGCTATTCCATCCCCGTTGTCCATTGAACCCGCTCTGAATAATCCTCCTTTTGCCGGATTATTGCCAATGTAATCATAAAAGCTAATTTTTCAGGAATTTTAGACCAAGCTTCTGATAAACTTTGATTTTCAGCTAACCCAGCACTAACCCTTCGATATATTTCTTGCTGGAAGTATCCTTGATCCCATTGATAACGAGTAGGACCAAATAATTCGATGGGGTAGTTGCTGAACCATACCACATAGTTCCGGCAACAACAAAAGCTGCAAAAAGACAGCAGCTATACTACTGGAAAGGACGGTTTCAATATTTCCCATACGTAATCCTTTGTATAAACGTTGGGGCGGGCGGACACTAAGATGGAATAAGCCCGCTAATATCTTAATGTCCCTGCTGCAATATGATGAGAGGCTATTCCTCCCGGAACAAAGGATCAAAACCTTCCACGCCCACGCCGGATTTACAGGTTGGACCTTGCCAGTTAGTCCATAAGGGTCCGACACCCATATTCAGGACCATACAATCCTGTTACATGAAATGCGCCAAAGCCAAAGCAAGCCACTCCTGAGAGAAATAAATGAATTCCAAAATCTTGGGCAAATCAAAGAAGGTTTTCCTGTGCGCTCATCACAAAAATTTCTAGATCCCAATATACCCAATGCCAGATAGCTGCCAAGAAGCACAAGCCAGAAAACACAATATGTGCTCAGCCACACCTTCGTAACTCAAATACCCGGATTTGTTATAGTCCCCCTGTAATACTCCAACCGCCCATGAATTGGTTATTCCTAAACGAGTCATGAAGGGTATAACGAACATACCTTGTCTCCACATTGGATCAAGAACAGGATCGGAGGGATCAAAACGGCTAATTCATATAGAGCCATTGAACCGGCCCAACCAGCAACCAGAGCCGTATGCATTATATGAACAGAAAGCAAGCGACCGGGATCATTCAATACGACAGTATGAACACGATACCAAGGCAAACCCATGGAAATACCCCTTTATCAACGAAAAATAGACACTATGTAACTTTATTGCATTGGAATACCTCCCCTTTTGGGTGGATTCTTTCGGAGAAAGGATTAATATTTGTTCTATTCCATTAGTAATTAAGGAAGAATTCGGCTCAGAAGAAAAAAGAGAAGCAGATCTATTCTATACCCGATAAGTATCAATACGCAATGGGGGTTGATCCTATTTTTTATGAATGAACGTATCCCTATTTGTTCATCATTCAAAGGACCTATTGGTAAGAATTCTCTTTCATTCATTCTGTCTTTCTTTATTTTATATTTTATGGCCTTATTCTATCTATGTATAAAATATGAGGCCAATATTATTAAGACCATTATTACGCTTCCAGATCAAAGTGAAATATAGTATTTAATTCTTTTCTTTCCTTTAATGCCTATTGGTGTTCCAAAAGTTCCTTTTCGAAATCCGGGAGAGGAAGATGCAGTTTGGGTTGACGTATAGTGCGACTTGTCAAATATATTGGGTCATATAGGATTCCCCGTTCTCTCCTTGATCGAGATATCCTCTGTTTCGCTTAAAAAGATTGATTGAATTATCAAAATTTGTAGCGTGAAGTGTAATGAAGTGCAATTAGAGATCCATTTCATTTTTTGGGGGTATCCAGATTAATATTTTCAATTAGAATGATTTATGGTTGGCTTGGTTGGACCGAAAAATGAAGCATCCAGGCTCCGTTTAGAAAAACCCAATTGGTAATACATTTATGATTACCACCTATATCATAATCATAAATCTTTTTATTTACAAATTCGAAATAGAAATAAGAACGATTTCAAACTATTAATCAATCGAATAATATGAAATACGTTGAATATTTGGCGGAAAACATGAAAGAAAAGGAATTAAAATAAAAAGGAAATGAAATCATAGCAAAAGATGTGGTATTGGGTCATTTGTCCTATATGCAAATCAAAATCAGGCGGATCTTTACTCGGGTAGAGCATAAACCTAAAAAATTGAATAAAAATTGATGAAACCCATTCAGGAACAAGAAAATGACATCGTGATTTGGATTGAATCCCAATGAAAAAAAATAGATCAATGAAAAGTTTGTGCGATAAGTTTAGCGAATTTTCTATATTATAGATTATAGGAAAACGGGCCAAAACTTATCTTTCTTTAATTTCATTTTATTTAAAAAATGTAAGAAAAAGCCCCTTCGTTAGAAATTAGAAGTTAGAAAAGGCACACTAGAAAAAACGAAGGATGGCTGGAATCTACACATTGATTTTTTTCGCAATTTTGTTGAACCGTATGCATCAAAAGGTGCCTGTACGGCTACTAAGGGATACAATTTTATCCTAATCAACCGACTTTATCGAGAAAGATTACTTTTTTTAGGCCAAGAGGTTGATAGCGAGATCTCGAATCAACTTATTGGTCTTATGGTATATCTCAGTATAGAGAATGATACCAAAGATCTGTATTTGTTTATAAACTCTCCTGGCGGATGGGTAATACCGGGTAGCTATTTATGATACTATGCAATTTGTGCAACCAGATGTGCATACAATATGCATGGGATTGGCTGCTTCAATGGGATCTTTTCTCCTGGCCGGAGGAGAATTACCAAACGTCTAGCATTCCCTCACGCTCGGCGCCAATGAGTTTTTATTTGATGGAAAGAAAAAAAAGACTATGCCTTCGCCATATGAAATATGAATTAGTAAGTAATAATAGCATGGCACTTCGAATTCGATATGATATTTTTTGATTTCTTTTTTTCAAAACATTAGATTATGTATCGAAAGAGTAGTATGAGAGAAAGGGCATTTCAATTTTATCTTAGCTTTCGTGGGCCCATCTCAGCGTCACAAACTTTTTCTTTTCACACAGAGGCTATTAACAATATTTATAACAATATTTATGTTATAAAATAAAAAGTACGAAAAAAAAGACTATTTTTTCTTTCTTTTTTGAAAAAAAAAAAACTTTAGGATGCTGAATCACAGACGAAATAAATATATAAAGCAACGGAGCCATCATAGTATTTTGAACTTTTCCGAAAAAAAAAAAAGAAGGGTGGTAATTGGATTATTTAGTGATCTGGGTCTAATAGACGCTCTCTCTATTTTCTCTTTTCTTTTTCGATGAAAGAAAAAAGAATTCCATTGTAAAGCCGTATGCAATGCACAAAAATGCCTGTACGGTTGTTCAATTCTATCTTTTTCTTATTATTCTTTAGCTATTTTTAGCTATTCTTCTCGCCTCATTATGTGAGTTAGAAGAACCTTTTATTATGTTATATCATCAGGGTAATGATCCATCAACCTGCTAGTTCTTTTTATGAGGCACAAACAGGAGAATTTATCCTGGAAGCGGAAGAACTACTGAAACTTCATGAAAGCCTCACAAGGGTTTATGTACAAAGAACGGGCAAGCCCCTATGGGTTGTATCCGAAGACATGGAAAGAGATGTTTTTATGTCAGCAACAGAAGCCCAAGCTCATGGAATTGTGGATCTTGTAGCGGTTAAATAAGTTAAATAACAAATAGCAATAGCAACGATTTAACACCAATCCACAATTTAATTAAGATTGATTTAATCCCTCTTCTTCCTTTCCTTCTTAACTTAAGCCTAAAGCCTAAAGGGTTAATATTTTATTAATCTATTAAATAGAAAAAGTAATTCAGAATCATCTGGTTAGGATCGATCTAAACCAGTCTATTATGTATATAATTCAGTATGCCAACTATTAAACAACTTATTAGAAATGCAAGACAGCCAATTAGAAATGTCACGAAATCCCCTGCTCTTGGGGGATGTCCTCAGCGCCGAGGAACATGTACTAGGGTGTATGTGCGACTTGTTCAGATCATGGGCTGAGAAAAAAGAAACAACTTTTTCAGTATCAACGATCCGTACCAGTGAATAGAATGGGGTTCGTCCGTTCACTATCTAAAAAAGCTAGATCTACCATATCCTTCTATTGTGTATGAAATTTATGGTTTCCATTGGCGCAAATCAATCTTAGAATTTAAGATGAGAAAAATTCCCCATTGGTAGCAAATGCTTATCCATTAAGCGGGGAAAATCCTATTTAAAAAGCAAAAAGATTATGCTTCGACTCTTGCAAAGAACGGACTAACAGGGTCAGCTGCCCAATTAATCCTCATCCTTACATACCGTTACTGTATAAGATAGATCTCGTTGTGAAAGATCTATTACTGGAAAATTTATGAGTAGAGCCGAAGAGTGTGAACTGTACAAGTTACCAATTAAATGAAGGAATGAGCTCCGGTGTATAGAGAGGACCTCACCGTTTAAGAAGTAACCATAGAAACGATGGAACCCACTATTTATTTATCCATTTCTATTTACTCCTTTATTTTAGTTAATATGCTTTTTTTGATACCTAGTATCAATACAATTTCTTATTTCAAGGCGAAATGAAATGCCTAGAAAAAGGAAAAATCGTGGTCAGGACAGTTAGAGTAGCAAAAGCCATTGGAATTTTTATTTTATACATTGGAAGAATCCGTTTTGTTATTAATAGACTAGAAAAGAATAACTGAAAGAAAAATTAGTTATTCATCAAAATTTCTTTTATTCAATGACCAGAATTAAACGGGGATATATAGCTCGTAGACGTCGAAAAAAATTAGTTTATTTGCATCAAGCTTTCAGGGGCTCATTCAAGACTTACTCGAACTATTACTCAACAAAGAATAAGAGCTTTGGTTTCGGCTCATCAGGATAGAGATAGGAAAAAAGGATTTTCGTCGTTTGTGGATCACTCGAATAAATGCAGTAATTCGTGGGGTGGGGGTATCCTATAGTTATAGTCGATTAATACACAATCTGTACAAGAAACAGTTGCTTCTGAATCGTAAAATACTTGCACAAATAGCTATCTCAAATAGGAATTGTCTTTATATGATTTCCAACGAGATTAGAAAATAAGGAGATCGGAAGGAATCCAACGAAATGCTTTAAATGAAATGGGGTTCCCTCGAGAATGAACTCAGGGAAGGTAGAGTAGAAATTAATATGATAAAAATTCTGATTCTGATAAGGTCATCAAAACAAGATGAGCGAAGACGCTCAATAAAAAAATATTTTTTCTTCCCCAACCGGATTCGATTCTTTTGAAGGGGTAAGCCTATTTATTTCTGGTTCTAAGAGCAGTAGTTCTAGTGGTCGACTCGCTTCTTTCAAACTGTTTCTCATTATTAAGAAAGGGTAACGAAGATAAAATACGAGCTTGTTTTATAGCAATAGTAATTAATCGTTGTTGTTTTAAGGTCAATCTATTTACTCGCCTAGATAATATTTTTCCTTGTTCACTAATAAATCGACTAATTAAACTCATGTTTCTATAATCAATTCGATCCCCGATTGGATCGAGGGCAAACGCTCTGAAAAGATCGCTTGGATTTAAGAAAGAGTCGCTTGGATTTATCCATGATTTCTTTATTCCTTATTTCTAATATTTCTAAAAGAATCCTATCCTATCTCTATTTCTAAAATCCTATTTTGAAAATTCAAATTATAAATTAATATAATAAATAGGATTTGGTTTGTTTATTTATTATTGTATTGTTTATTTTATTATTATTTATCATTTCAATATATAATTTAAATATATATAAATTAAAATATATTAATAATATTTAAATAAATAATATTAATAATATAGAAAGAAAATATGCGTTATATAACTAATTATATACTTAATATATTATATACCTAATGTCATATTTTCATATTCTCGGGAAGTGGTGACATACGAGCACTTGATTCGATTTATTTCTTTATCTCCCCGTGAATTGTATGTTTGTAACAATAAGGACAGAATTTCTTCAATTCCAATCGACTGGGCGTATTGTGTCGATTTTTTTGAGTAATATACCTGGAAATACCCGTTGATTCCTTATTAACGCCGTTTCGAACACAACTGGTACATTCCAAAATAATCGTTACTCGGACATCTTTACTCTTGGCCATGAACCTCCTTTGAGTTTTTAATTCACCCAACTTTTCTATTTTCCGATCAAAAGCGAAGAAGAAAGGAATGAAAAAAAAAAGAAATAAAAGTTGCTAACTCAAAACCAAATCTTGAAAGATTTTGTTGCAATCAATATAGTAAATCAATATAGATTTATAGTAAATAATAAGAATAAGTAATACAACGATTTCGAACTCTATTTAGAATCAAACCACCGTACGGTATTTTCTTTAAGTATCTTGTAGGATACTGTTGTTCCAGCCACATTTCTCTTTTCGCTCTACTAGTAATTTAATTGGAGCTTGAACCCGAGTTTCGGTGAGGTTGAATCCACTTTTTTCGTTCTACCTTCCTTATTTATTTTATCTAATTCTTATCTAATTCTAAAAAAAAACTAAAAAAAGGGGGGGGGCGAGAGAGTAGTCACAGATATTTGATTGTATCTCGATCTAATCTTTTCGCCCGTCCGCGACAATAACTCGAATTAAAAAAAAGGGAATGTTAACGCATCCGGGAAGAAACGATTGATCTCTATCAATAAACCCGCTAAAGAACCGAACCAGAGAGTACTTAGTACCGGTGCTACGGAAAGATATGTTTTTAGATCTCGCATTTAAAATCCTCCTTCTTTATCGTATTACATTATGGTAATACATATATAATCGCATGTATGTGTGGTTAAAGACCACTTGGATTTGTCTATTTGTACCCGGAATTCCTAATTCAAAATTCAAATTTAAATGTACAATGATTCGATAGATAAGATTTTCCCTTTCTTAAAACAGCAAAACAAAATAGGTCCCTTTCCGCCTGAGAATTCCCGCTAAAATATTCATTTATTATTCATTATATGGTTGTTATATGATATGAGACCAAAAAAGAAATGGAAAGATCCGTTTTGTATATCAATAGATGAAATAAGGGTGTGGAAAACAAGACAGGGATTCTCTACAATGACATTGTAGGCCAATTGAAAGGGATGTAGCGCAGCTTGGTAGCGCGTTTGTTTTGGGTACAAAATGTCACGGGTTCAAATCCTGTCATCCCTACCTATTACTTCTCCTTTGAGCAGTAACGAGGGAGTCGTTTTAGATTGATTAAAATTAAGCATACATAATCTATCGTTTTCTCATATTATATATGATATATGATAGTATAGTTGTGCGCGATGTATTGGGGTTATAAAATAAAAGAATCCTCTTTTTTACAGTCTTATTTATTAAGAAAGCGCTCTTAGTTCAGTTCGGTAGAACGTGGGTCTCAAAACCCAATGTCGTAGGTTCAAATCCTACAGAGCGCGATTCCGCTCTTGTTAGGTCGAAAATTACACCGAACTGAAAAAAAAAATTGAACAGCAATTCGAATTTGACCTCCTTGGATTAAATTATTAAATTCAAATTATTAAATAAATTGAAATTAAAAATTTAAAATTAAAGGGTCAGTCAAAAAAAGGTATGTTAATTAATCAAAGGTCCAACTGATCACCACGTCTGTATTGTAAATATGCGGTTACGAATAATCCAGCCAAAGTAATAGGAATTAGACCTAAGACGATTCCAAATAGAAAAACTTCAATCATTTCAATTTATTTGAAAGGAGAAAAAGAAAGGTAATATCTATCCCTAAATATTAATTTCTATTGCCCATGAATATCAATACCTAATAATTGATAATTAACACGGTAAGGAGCTATAGAATATATGGAATAGGGCAGAAAGCTTTGTTTTTATGAATTGTTCGTTCATTGAATTAATTTTCAAATAAGTCGTATCTTACTCAGACCAATAAATAAAGCTGAGGTTATAGTTAAAGCCGCTAGTAAAAAACCGAAATAACTAGTTATAGTAGGCATGAAGGAGCTAAATGAAATATGTTCTTTTTATACATATGTTTATAAAGCACTTACCTAAGTTTCAATTTTTAAACGAGAGGGGGATAAGCAAAAATACCAATTGAAATAATAAGTTCAATTGAAATTTTTTGCTTCATCAATCATTATAAATGGTATTCACAAAAATAGAGCGGCAGGACAAGAGTAGAAAAGAAAAAGAAATCGATTCATCATCTTTGTAGTTAGGTCAAGAAAAAACCTTTGGATCTAATACAAGAATACAAGAAAGGCCGCCTCACAAATATTGATTAGTAGAATTTTTTTTTATTCCTTGCTCTTTTTTTTTTATCTATATCTAACGACTACTCTTACTTGTTACTAGACGACTAAGCAATTCCTTAAAATAAAAATAAAAAAAAAAAGAGGGCTTCCAACAAAAAACAAAACCTCTTGTGCAACTACGAAAAAAAGTCAATTTTTATATTTCGCATCTAATTGACTTGCGGAAATATGATAATTTCCTTCATGAATTATTATAAACCAACTCGTTGGATTCACGGGTTACCTGATCTTCCGTTTCTAGGCCCAAGCCAATACCTCCAGGAATTTGAGGAATTTTCTATTGCATGATACCTGGTTATACATCGACAAGCAAGAAGAAGAAAGAAATTATCTAGCACTTCACGTCGATATACTGTTTGAAATTGCGTTGCTGTGTCAGAAGAAGGATAGCTATACTGATTCGGTATACTCTAAAAATACCTTTGGTACAATATTGACGATCTCACAAAGATTTAGTTTCGGTGAATTCCATTTACTGATCCATCTTTTACGGAATCGATCCCTACAAGAATATGTGGAGCTCGGCATGTCTGGAAGCACAGGAGAACGTTCTTTTGCTGATATTATTACCAGTATTCGATACTGGGTCATTCATAATATTACTATACCTTCCCTATTCATCGCGGGTTGGTTATTCGTCAGCACAGGTTTAGCTTATGATGTGTTTGGAAGCCCTCGTCCAAACAGTATTTTACAGAAGAGCCGACAAGGAATTCCATTAATAACTGGCCGTTTTGATTCTTTGGAACAACTCGATGAATTTAGTAGATCTTTTTAGGAGGACCCAATGACCATAGATCGAACCTATCCAATTTTTACAGTGCGATGGTTGGCTGTTCACGGACTAGCTGTACCTACCGTTTCTTTTTTGGGGTCAATATCAGCAATGCAGTTCATCCAACGATAAACCTAATTCGAATTAATTATAGAGCTATGACACAATCAAACCCGAACGAACAAAATGTTGAATTGAATCGTACCAGTCTCTACTGGGGTTATTACTCATTTTGTACTTGCTGTTTTATTTTCAATTATTTCTTCAATTAAGAAAAAAAAAGTAGTAGAATACTAAATAATAGTAGAATTCTCTTATCCCATTCGGAAGGATTGTATCTCATAATTATCTATGACTGTTTATGTCTTTAGCATGACCACTTGATGAAATGCGGAGGGAAGCGGGATAAATGGCCGATACTACTGGAAGGATTCCTCTTTGGATAATAGGTACGGTAACTGGTATTCCTGTGATCGGTTTAATAGGTATTTTCTTTTATGGTTCATATTCTGGATTGGGTTCGTCCCTGTAATATGGAATAATGGATAATGGGACGAACTAAGTTATAGGCATGAAAGTGTAAGAACTCAACGGGGCCCGCCTCCTCTTTCTTTGTCTGATTCGCGAGGAAGGGTCCCGTTGAATTCTTAATGATCATGATCATAATATTTTGGTCGTATAAATGACAACAAATGGATCACTTTTTCCGATGATTTTTTTGAAAAATGAACTCAATTTCAATTAATTGATTCATAGCATCTGCTCTTCGATAGTATCTATCGATACTTTCAAGGTTAGAAGAAAAAAAGGAATCACTCAATTGGATGACACAATACAATATATATTTAATATTTCTTTTTTTTTCTGTCGACCAGATTCAAACCTTTTCTAGACTAGTCTAACCTTACTCGATTTATTTTAGTATTTCATCAAAGTTTGAAATTATTTTATAAGTTTATCGCCTTGATTCTATTTTATCAAAAAAAATCGGTAAGGATTCCTTCTCTTTTTTTTGGTTGTCCATTACTTAGTATATTATACTTATTTCGACTTATTTTATACTTATTATATTATCCTTATTACTTATTCTATTATAAGTAAATCGAAAAATAAAGGGTTCTGAAAATCTGGAAAAATCGAAACTAAGAATAGAAATCTTTGACGAACGGGTCCCGGAATTGTTATTATTTCGACACAAGAAAAGAATTTTACACCCTTTTCTTGTGTCGAAGGCTAAAAGACGAAGAATACTCCCTGTAATTATTTGTTCCCCTCATTTAATTTATCCTTCCTTTCTATTCTCCACTTACTTATCTTATGTTTAGTATCTACTCAAATTGAATTTAGAAAACAAAACCTATTCTGTAACATTTAAATCTGACACTGACAATAGGAATATAATTACACCCCCAATTTAGTCAATTTAGATTGAAAAAGAAAAAAAAAGATGTAAAGACAAATAGTCTTCTTCACAATATACATATTTTGTTTTGAATTTTGAATGCGGTAAAAGCAATTCCTAGAGAAAGAATAGAAACAAGCAAAAGACTTTTCATCCCTTTTTTCATTATACCTAACCTAATTGCCAGGAATAATTTGTTCTTTTTTACAAATTTGATGTTGATAAATCCACAGATCTAGAAATTCATTTCGGACACTTGAACCTTCTCAAACTGTTTCTTTTAAGAACCAAAAAGATTTGTGCAAAAACAATAGATGCCAAGAAGAACAAAAGACCTTGGACGCGTAGTGGGTCTTGAAGTACTATTTCTGCATCCCCCTGACCAAATCCACCCACATTAGGATTAATTGTTAATGGTTGATCGAGTTTGATAGATTCACCCTCTGAAACAAAGTTCTGGTCCTGGGGATAATATCAACCACTTGATGTCCATCAAGGCATCCGTTATGGTTATTTCGTACCCCCTTTTTCTTTTCGTATGATTTTGCTTACTATACCTGTTGCCGTAGCATTATAAACAGTATTGTTACTTTTGTTCCCGTCAGGATAAATCTGGCCCTTCCCTGTTTCCGCCTACGTATATGGGATATTTTAAGAAATGAGCATCCTTATTACTAGCAGGGTCTGGGGAAAGAATAGGAAAGGTGATTTCACTATATTTTTTACCAGGAACAGGACCTATCACAAGAATATTTTTCTTAGTGGGGCGGTAGTTCTGAAAAGACAGATTGCCTATCTTTTCTTTCATCTCGGGCGAAATACGATCAGGCAGGGCTAACTCAAACCCCTCTGGTAAAATAAGAACAGCACCCACATTCAAAGCCCTTTCTTACCATTAGCAAGAACTTGTTTCAGTTGCATATCATAAGGAATTCTAACAACCGCTTCAAATACAGTATCAGGAAGTACCGCTTGTGGAACCTCAATATCCACGGGTTTATTCGCTAAATGGCAATTGGCACATACAATACATGATTGCTTCTCGTGGATTTTCATACCCCTGCTGCGCAAAAATGGGATATGCATTTGAAATGGAAGCCCCGGTTATTATATAGATCATGAGCGATACGGAAATGGATCGAGTAATCTCCTCCTTTATCCAAGAAAAAGTATTTCTAGTTTGCATGGTCCAATCATTGATCCGAAAATTTCTACAATAAAATTAGGTAGGTCACTAGTATAGTTCCTAGCCACGATTCTGCTATTTACTTTTACTGAAAACTGAAAAAAAAATGACTGAAACAGAGGAGAAATTGTATTCTCCTGATGGGTAGAAAAGAGTAAAGTAAGTACGACTTTGCATGCTTTGCTTATCTCGAAAGTAAGAAAGATTCTAATTGAATCCGTGAATCATTTTCAGTCATTCATTGAATGATAAATAACTACAAGTGACGGAGATACACGATTTAAATAACGAAAGATCAATATTTTAAAATTGTATCTAGAATGACTGGAAAAGTAGAAACAAGACCAGATATAATTTGATCATTATGAGCAAATCCAAAATCTTTGTATATAGAGCCAATCATTAGTTCCCAACCGTGGGGCGAATGAAATCCTATACATAAATCTGTTAATAAAAGAATAGAAAAAGCTTTTATTGTGTCGCTTAAATTATATAGAATTCTTGAACCCAAGAGTTAAGAATAAAGTTCTTCATTCCCAAAATAGAATAACCACTTAGAATAACGAAACAGATTAGATTGGTCGAGAAGTGCAAAATCGTATGGATATGATCCTCATTGTGCAGCTTGATCAATTGGATCGTTTCTTTTTGGATTCCTATACGAAGCTTTTGTAGATGTGTTTCCGGGTATTCTTTTATCATTTCGTCCAACAGGAAGAGTTCCTCTACTTCTATGAATTGTTCTAGAATACTCTTTTCTTGAATATCATTCAAAAAAGTTTCGGATTGCCTAGTATCCCACCAATTAGTAATCCAAGATTTCAGACTTTTATTAAATGAGAGAGATCCACCAGGGCAAAAATACTATAGATGCAAGATATAGAAGGGAGTGAATGCTTTCTTTTTTGCCATTTTTTCATCTGTGAGTTGTTAATGAACCCACCTCATTCGTTGACTTTATGTGATCTAATCTTTCTATCAAGCATGCCTTTCATTATATTATAAAGTAGGGGCCCATGAATCTATTCTCTGTTTTTTTTTGATTCAGTGCTTAGCCCTTGAATCTAATTGAATCTAAAAGAATACAGAATATAGAAAATAAGAATCCACTTTGAATTCGAATGAAATATATATATTATTGTTATATTGTTTTTGTTTCCATATATCTCAATTGATCAAATTCAAGCAATTGCCCTCTTTTGATAACTGCCCGAAAGAACCGCTTCAAATAATAAAGATTGTTCTATTCAGATTTTGAGACGAAGGAGCGCCCTGTCTATATCAAGATCGCAATCAAATATGTCGAAAATTTTCATGGGTTATCTAAACTATATATAGTCTAGAGTCCAGCAATAATTGAAAAAAATTAGGAAAAATATTATGCTGATCAAAATGAGTGACAAAAAAGACAGAAAAGTTATCATTACGTTTATCATTATGTTATAAGAAAGAAATCCACTTGTTTAGTTCTTTAGTTCTTAAGGAGCACAAAGAAAGGATAAAGGGAGGGCCGATTGAGAAAAGAAAAGTAGAAAATTTACAAGATATGATCTATCTGTATCTAACGTATCAACTCAAATATTGCAAATAAAAAGCGAAAGTCTTTATTTCGATTTGATATATGAGATGAATCCAGTATTTCGATTTCTTGCTTATTTTGTTACTGAATTAAGTTGAGCGGTTTTACATTTACAGACGCATAAAAACTATTTTGTGGACAAAAAACTGTTTTTTATGTTATGACTCTTCCGTATACGTCCGCTTTGGTTTGAATGGGCATTCTGAAGAAACTTCAGTTTAGTTCTGCTATAGAAAAAGAGGATTCTTGGATTGAGCTTTTCCTCCCGGCGAGAAAGCTTTTATTCTGCAATTCATTTCAAAGACTTCAATCGGTACACGCAAAAATAGGCCAATTCAGCAGCTTTTGTTCAATTTCGCGCGAGTCAAATTCTCATCAGTACGAGTCAAGGAACGGCCCCTGGCCTCTGATTTCCATATAAAGGACACGACGAGCATAAATACCCTCTTTAACTTCTATTCTGATGGACTGAATATCTTTCATAAGGAATCGTAGAAAGATGCGACGATTTTTCAGGAAAACCCCAACGAAAAATACAGACTATTCCTCCTTTCTATCGAATCGATCATAACCACTGCCTACATTCCAAAAATTGTGCACCACAAATAGGAACTAATAAAGAGGCCTGCGATCCCATAGAAAGACATCACGATTCCTTGTGGAAAAAAAACTATTTGCTGAGACGGAAATAAAGATATCAAATTCCTACCAAGATAACTAGAAGTTCCAACTAATAAAAACCCTAATGAACCAAAAAAAAGGATAAAGGCCCAGCAAAAATTGCTTGTTTTCGAGATCCACTATAAATTCTATCCATATAGATTCTGATCGCCAACTCATACATACTAGATCCAGTTGCATTTTATTCGAATTGAGAGAATAACCAAAAAATTCGACTTTACTTTTTTGTTTCGAAGTAACTCTCATCAACTAGTACTATTTTGATATGAACTTTTAGAAGGAATTCATCAAATTGCTTCGATCTAAAATCATCCTTTATATGATCGCCTATACGGATCTACTAGATATATAGACTTTAATTTCATACATCCGTTCGGTACCGATCCACTTGCTATAATTCATTTAACCCTATACCATGTTTACGTATGCATAAGAGGGCTTTTTCATTTATGTTCGGTTCAGGTAAGCCGGATGTTATACAATATTCTACTAAATAGGTATCCATGACATCTAAGTCTTGAAAAAAATAGATAAGATTTGGTCTTGGCCCCATCGAATCTAAAAATCTTAGTTTTTGAACATACAAAGATAAAGCCATTGCAATTGCCGGAAATACTAGGCCTACTAAAGGCACAAAAATAGAGGAAAACTGCTGAAAGTTGTCATAAAATGGGTACCTCAATTTAATATTTGTACCTGTTATTGTTATATTGTTTAGTTAGAAATATATCTTATAACGATTATATTATAATTCGTATATTATACTAATTATATCTAAATACTAAGTATATCTAAGCGAATCTATATATCTAATAGATATCTAATAAGTGCAAGGAATGTAGAATTAAATAAAGGACTTGCCCATCTTTTAAATCAAATAAAATAGATGTATATGATAAGATAATCCACTTTCTTTATTATCTTACTTTATTCTTACTTTTCTTATTATTCTATTGTTCTTGTCTTCTAATTTGCATTTTGAATTTAATAAAGAAAGAGTTTATTACAAATTGTCGAAAGATTCGATTCGTTAGAATCCGATCCAAGAACAGGGATTATTAGTAAAAATAGAATTTTCAGGAGATATAGAAAGATGCAAAACTCTATATTTCTATTCTATTTTTCTCTATTTAAATTCTATATACATACGCAATAGAGGAGGATAAAATTCGTTTTATTTGTCTCAAATTCAATTTCATTTCACAGAAGGAAAAATTCGCTTTTTATCTTGTTGCTAGAGGTTTACTCATTAGTAATATCGGATAATGATAATAATAATTATCCACATAATTTGTTTTCGACAATTCCTTTTTTGTCACAAAGTCAAAGCCCATTACGCGAGCTTTGACTTTGATTCTGATAAACTAACTAACTACCTTTTCACTACAAATAAAAAATTTCACTTAAGACTCTACTTGATTGAATTTTTGATTCAAAGGAAAAAAACCGTGGAGCTGAACTAACTCACTCAGAACACCTTTTAAAGGATTACGTGGTACGATTGGATCGAATAAACCCTTATGGAATAAATATTCAGCCGCCTGTGAACCTTCCGGTATTGTTTTGTTCAATGTTTGCTCAATTACTCTTTTACTATAATGCAATATGAGGCATTGGGTTCAAAGAAAGAACAAGAATCAAAGAAAAGGCGATTTAAATCAAGATTTTTCCAGCCTATGGCAAATCACAAATAAGTAGAAGCAAAAATAACAAAGCAATCTTGCATCAGACTACTTGTCTTCTTGTAGTTGGATCTCCAAGTTTTGGAATGCTCCAAATTCCACTTGAGCATCAAATCTGGATCAATACCGGCAAAAACATCTCTGAACAGGGTTCTAGCACCATGCCAAATGTGTCCGAAGAAAAGCAAGGCAAACGAAGCATGCCCAAAAGTAAACCAACCCCTCGGACTGCTACGAAAACACCATCGGTTTCAAAGTAGCACGATCTAATTCAAAAATTTCACCCAATTGAGCACGTCTAGCATATTTTTCACAGTAGCAGGATCACTATAACTCACTCCATTGGTTCGCCGCCATAGAACTCAACAGTTACACCTACTTGTTCGACACTATACTTTGATTCTGCCCTTCTAAAAGGACATCCGCTCTAACAATTCCGTCTCCGTCTACAAAACAACCGGAAATGTTTCAAAAAAGGCATACGACGTACAAAAAGTTCACGCCCGTCTTTATCTCTAAAGATAGGGTGCCCTAACCACCAACAGCTATTCCATCCCCGTTGTCCATTGAACCCGCTCTGAATAATCCTCCTTTTGCCGGATTATTGCCAATGTAATCATAAAAGCTAATTTTTCAGGAATTTTAGACCAAGCTTCTGATAAACTTTGATTTTCGGCTAACCCAGCACTAACCCTTCGATATATTTCTTGCTGGAAGTATCCTTGATCCCATTGATAACGAGTAGGACCAAATAATTCGATGGGGTAGTTGCTGAACCATACCATAGTTCCGGCAACAACAAAAGCTGCAAAAAAGCAGCTATACTACTGGAAAGGACGGTTTCAATATTTCCCATACGTAATCCTTTGTATAAACGTTGGGGCGGGCGGACACTAAGATGGAATAAGCCCGCTAATATGCTTAATGTCCCTGCTGCAATATGATGAGAGCTATTCCTCCCGGAACAAAAGGATCAAAACCTTCCACGCCCCGCCGGATTTACAGGTTGGACCTTGCCAGTTAGTCCATAAGGGTCCGACACCCATATTCCAGGACCATACAATCCTGTTACATGAAATGCGCCAAAGCCAAAGCAAGCCACTCCTGAGAGAAATAAATGAATTCCAAAAATCTTGGGCAAATCAAAGAAGGTTTTCCTGTGCGCTCATCACAAAAATTTCTAGATCCCAATATACCCAATGCCAGATAGCTGCCAGAAGCACAAGCCAGAAAACACAATATGTGCTCCGCCACACCTTCGTAACTCAAATACCCGGATTTGTTATAGTCCCCCTAAATACTCCAACCGCCCCATGAATTGGTTATTCCTAAACGAGTCATGAAGGGTATAACGAACATACCTTGTCTCCACATTGGATCAAGAACGGGATCGGAGGGATCAAAAACGGCTAATTCATATAGAGCCATTGAACCGGCCCAACCAGCAACCAGAGCCATGCTATGAACAGAAAGCAAGCGACCGGGATCATTCAATACGACAGTATGAACACGATACCAAGCAAACCATGGAAATACCCTTTATCAACGAAAAATAGACACTGTAACTTTATTGCATTGGAATACCTCCCTTTTGGGTGGATTCTTTCGGAGAAAGGATTAATATTTGTTCTATTCCATTAGTAATTAAGGAAGAATTCGGCTCAGAAGAAAAAGCAGATCTATTCTATACCCGATAAGTATCAATACGCAATGGGGTTGATCCTATTTTTATGAATGAACGTATCCCTATTTGTTCATCATTCAAAGGACCTATTGGTAAAATTCTCTTTCATTCATTCTGTCTTTCTTTATTTTATATTTTATGGCCTTATTCTATCTATGTATAAAATATGAGGCCAATATTATTAAGACCATTATTACGCTTCCAGATCAAAGTGAAATATAGTATTTAATTCTTTTCTTTCCTTTAATGCCTATTGGTGTTCCAAAGTTCCTTTTCGAAATCCGGGAGAGAAGATGCAGTTTGGGTTGACGTATAGTGCGACTTGTCAAATATATTGGGTCATATAGGATTCCCCGTTCTCTCCTTGATCGAGATATCCTCTGTTTCGCCAAAAAAGATTGATTGAATTATCAAAATTTGTAGCGTGAAGTGTAATGAAGTGCAATTAGAGATCCATTTCATTTTTTGGGGGTCCAGATTAATATTTTCAATTAGAATGATTTATGGTTGGCTTGGTTGGACCGAAAAATGAAGCATCCAGGCTCCGTTTAGAAAAAACCAATTGGTAATACATTTATGATTACCACCTATATCATAATCATAAATCTTTTTATTTACAAATTCGAAATAGAAATAAGAACGATTTCAAACTATTAATCAATCGAATAATATGAAATACGTTGAATATTTGGCGGAAAACATGAAAAAGAATTAAAATAAAAAAGGAAATGAAATCATAGCAAAAGATGTGGTATTGGGTCATTTGTCCTATATGCAAATCAAAATCAGGCGGATCTTTACTCAGGTAGAGCATAAACCTAAAAAATTGAATAAAAATTGATGAAACCCATTCAGGAACAAGAAAATGACATCGTGATTTGGATTGAATCCCAATGAAAAAAATAGATCAATGAAAAGTTTGTGCGATAAGTTTAGCGAATTTTCTATATTATAGATTATAGGAAAACAGGCCAAAACTTATCTTTCTTTAATTTCATTTTATTTAAAAATGTAAGAAAAAGCCCTTCGTTAGAAATTAGAAGTTAGAAAAGGCACACTAGAAAAAACGAAGGATGGCTGGAATCTACACATTGATTTTTTTCGCAATTTTGTTGAACCGTATGCATCAAAAGGTGCCTGTACGGCTACTAAGGGATACAATTTTATCCTAATCAACCGACTTTATCGAGAAAGATTACTTTTTTTAGGCCAAGAGGTTGATAGCGAGATCTCGAATCAACTTATTGGTCTTATGGTATATCTCAGTATAGAGAATGATACCAAAGATCTGTATTTGTTTATAAACTCTCCTGGCGGATGGGTAATACCGGGTAGCTATTTATGATACTATGCAATTTGTGCAACCAGATGTGCATACAATATGCATGGGATTGGCTGCTTCAATGGGATCTTTTCTCCTGGCCGGAGGAGAATTACCAAACGTCTAGCATTCCCTCACGCTCGGCGCCAATGAGTTTTTATTTGATGGAAAGAAAAAAGACTATGCCTTCGCCATATGAAATATGAATTAGTAAAATAATAGCATGGCACTTCGAATTCGATATGATATTTTTTGATTTCTTTTTTTCAAAACATTAGATTATGTATCGAAAAGTAGTATGAGAAAGGGCATTTCAATTTTATCTTAGCTTTCGTGGGCCCATCTCAGCGTCACAAACTTTTTCTTTTCACACCAGAGGCTATTAACAATATTTATAACAATATTTATGTTATAAAATAAAGAGTACGAAAAAAGACTATTTTTTCTTTCTTTTTTGAAAAAAAAAGAAACTTTAGGATGCTGAATCACAGACGAAATAAATATATAAAACAACGGAGCCATCATAGTATTTTGAACTTTTCGAAAAAAAAAAGAGGGTGGTAATTGGATTATTTAGTGATCTGGGTCTAATAGACGCTCTCTCTATTTTCTCTTTTCTTTTTCGATGAAGAAAAAGAAATTCCATTGTAAAGCCGTATGCAATGCACAAAAATGCCTGTACGGTTGTTCAATTCTATCTTTTTTCTTATTATTCTTTAGCTATTTTAGCTATTCTTCTCGCCTCATTATGTGAGTTAGAAGAACCTTTTATTATGTTATATCATCAGGGTAATGATCCATCAACCTGCTAGTTCTTTTTGAGGCACAAACAGGAGAATTTATCCTGGAAGCGGAAGAACTACTGAAACTTCATGAAAGCCTCACAAGGGTTTATGTACAAAGAACAGGCAAGCCCCTATGGGTTGTATCCGAAGACATGGAAAGAGATGTTTTTATGTCAGCAACAGAAGCCCAAGCTCATGGAATTGTGGATCTTGTAGCGGTTAAATAAGTTAAATAACAAATAGCAATAGCAACGATTTAACACCAATCCACAATTTAATTAAGATTGATTTAATCCCTCTTCTTCCTTTCCTTCTTAACAAGCCTAAAGCCTAAGGGTTAATATTTTATTAATCTATTAAATAGAAAAAGAAGTAATTCAGAATCATCTGGTTAGGATCGATCTAAACCAGTCTATTATGTATATAATTCAGTATGCCAACTATTAAACAACTTATTAGAAATGCAAGACAGCCAATTAGAAATGTCACGAAATCCCTGCTCTTGGGGATGTCCTCAGCGCCGGAACATGTACTAGGGTGTATGTGCGACTTGTTCAGATCATGGGCTGAGAAAAAAGAAACAACTTTTTCAGTATCAACGATCCGTACCAGTGAATAGAATGGGGTTCGTCCGTTCACTATCTAAAAAAGCTAGATCTACCATATCCTTCTATTGTGTATGAAATTTATGGTTTCCATTGGCGCAAATCCAATCTTAGAATTTAAGATGAGAAAAAATTCCCCATTGGTAGCAAATGCTTATCCATTAAGCGGGGAAAATCCTATTTAAAAAGCAAAAAGATTATGCTTCGACTCTTGCAAAGAACGGACTAACAGGGTCAGCTGCCCAATTAATCCTCATCCTTACATACCGTTACTGTATAAGATAGATCTCGTTGTGAAAGATCTATTACTGGAAAATTTATGAGTAGAGCCGAAGAGTGTGAACTGTACAAGTTACCAATTAAATGAAGGAATGAGCTCCGGTGTATAGAGAGGACCTCACCGTTTAAGAAGTAACCATAGAAACGATGGAACCCACTATTTATTTATCCATTTCTATTTACTCCTTTATTTTAGTTAATATGCTTTTTTTGATACCTAGTATCAATACAATTTCTTATTTCAAGGCGAAATGAAATGCCTAGAAAAAAGGAAAAATCGTGGTCGGACAGTTAGAGTAGCAAAAGCCATTGGAATTTTTATTTTATACATTGGAAGAATCCGTTTTGTTATTAATAGACTAGAAAAGAATAACTGAAAGAAAGAATTAGTTATTCATCAAAATTTCTTTTATTCAATGACCAGAATTAAACGGGGATATATAGCTCGTAGACGTCGAAAAAAAATTAGTTTATTTGCATCAAGCTTTCGGGGGGCTCATTCAAGACTTACTCGAACTATTACTCAACAAAGAATAAGAGCTTTGGTTTCGGCTCATCGGGATAGAGATAGGAAAAAAAGGGATTTTCGTCGTTTGTGGATCACTCGAATAAATGCAGTAATTCGTGGGGTGGGGGTATCCTATAGTTATAGTCGATTAATACACAATCTGTACAAGAAACAGTTGCTTCTGAATCGTAAAATACTTGCACAAATAGCTATCTCAAATAGGAATTGTCTTTATATGATTTCCAACGAGATTAGAAAATAAGGAGATCGGAAGGAATCCAACGAAATGCTTTAAATGAAATGGGGTTCCCTCGAGAATGAACTCGGGGAAGGTAGAGTAAAAATGTATGATAATTCTGATTCTGATAAGGTCATCAAAACAAGATGAGCGAAGACGCTCAACATTTGCGCATTTAGATGCTACTACCGTACTATCAAGAGGATTAGCTGCCAAGGTATTTATCCAGCGGTAGATCCTTTAGACTCAACGTCCACTATGCTCCAACCTCGAATCGTTGGTGAGGAACATTATGAAACTGCGCAAAGGGTTAAGCAAACCTTACAGCGTTACAAAGAACTTCAGGACATTATAGCTATCCTTGGGTTGGACGAATTGTCCGAAGAGGATCAACTAACCGTAGCAGAGCGCGAAAAATTGAGCGTTTCTTATCACAACCCTTTTTCGTGGCGGAAGTATTTACCGGTTCCCCGGGAAATATGTTGGTCTAGCAGAAACAATTAGAGGATTTAAATTGATCCTTTCCGGAGAATTAGACGGTCTTCCTGAACAGGCCTTTTATTTGGTAGGTAACATCGACGAAGCTACTGCGAAGGCTACGAACTTAGAAATGGAGAGCAAATTGAAGAAATGACCTGTCTTTGCGTACCTTACCCCTAATCAGGTGTTTGGGATTCAGAAGTGAAAGAAATCATTTATCTACTAATAGCGGACAAATTGTATTGCAAATCCGCGCCTATTGCCGCAACTGTGAATATAGGTATTTTAGAATACGCCTTAACGACCAATGGTTAACGATGGCTCTGATGGGTGGTTTTTTTAGAATGAGCAACAATGAAATCACTATTTTAGTAAATGATGCGAGAAGGGTAGTGACATTGATCCACAAGAAATCAGCAAGCTCTTGAAATAGCGGAAGCTAACTTGAGGAAAGCTGAAGGCAAGAGGCAAACAATTGAGGCAAATCTAGCTCTCAGACGGGCTAGGACACGAGTCGAAGGCTATCAACGCGATTTCGTAACGAGTTGGTTAATCAGAAAGAATTTCAGAAACAGAACTTTCGTTTATACATCCCATTTGATTCTGCCGATTAAATAGAATCAAACAATCAAAAGTGAAATCAGATTTTGATCTAACGAAAAATTTGAAAATTGAAAACGGAAATAGAATAGGATGAAAAGATGAAAATCAATAAAGAAAATTGGGTAGAAAAACTTGTTAGACACCGGGATCGATGGTATCTAATAAGTTCTACCTACTATTGAGTTGAACCAATGACTCCCGCCGTATGAAAGCAATACTCTAACCACTGAGTTAAGTAGGTCATTTATTATCATAAGGAATCATAAAGAGAAAGAAAAGGGACCTATTACATCGATGGATTATAAATCCAATATTACTTCTAAGCAATACCAATCAAACCGACCAAAGGGTATGATTATGATGTTGGATCATGTAATATTCATCTTGACGAAGTTATCTACATAATATGATAAAATATATCACAAAACACAAAGGCTATAGCTCAGTTGGTAGAGCACCTCGTTTTACGATGCGCCAATGTTTTTCAGGGAAGTCTATCATGCAATCAAAAGAATTGATCTTTTTGAAAATCGATGTCTTACTCCATTACTTTGAAGGAACAAAACAAAGAACAATAGCCTGACAAATGGTTCGGTCCGATTCGGGTGCCGTTTAGGCAAGATCCGAATCGAACCCATCATTGATTTGAGATATTGATAGGGTGAATACCCGGTCTATTCAATACTAGGCATAATGAGTATAAGGACCTCAAAATGCTCTTTTCGTCCTATGAATCTTAAGGTGTATGAAGTTTCATGTTTGATTTTTAATCAGGATGGTAGAGACTCCATTTAACTTAGGTTGATCTGGGCCACAAGCAGACCTACGTCAAGATAACCCTTCCCTCTTTGAAACACTTTGGAAGTGCTCCTGTATCAGTAATGAATCAGAGCACAATGAATCAAGAAACACGGAACCGTCTTCTTTTTTTCTGTTAGAAAAATATATATATATGATGAACTAACTGATATTTCTATCAGTTAATGAAAAGGCCAATGCAAAAAAAAATGCATGTTGGGTCTTTGAAATAGGCCGAATCATTTTGATAATAATCAGTTCGATCTGTTTTTACCGAGAAGGTCTACAGTTCGAGTCCGTATAGCCCTATATTTTCGAATTTTCTATTTTATTAATTTTAAATATTCATTAAATTTATTAAATTAAGAAAATGAAAATAATATTCTTAAAACTAAAGCAAACTAAAACAATAAAATAAAGAATATCCAAATACAACTAAAAATAAAAATCTAGTTTTTTTCCTAATTATTGTATTCTTTGTTGATTGGAACTGGTCGCTTCCAGTTGCTTGGTTAAAATCATTCCCATAAGCTCGCTCACAGGGAGATCACTCAGAGTATAACCCTGAAAACAAAAGCGCATTTCAACGGATCCAATCGCTCTTTTTTTTTCTTGGATAAGAATAAAATAAACAAAACCCCATTTTCTTAATTAATCCTCGCGGGTAGATTGATTTTTGATTGATTCTATATAAATAGATATAAAATAAAAATTTCTATTTATTCTAAATCTATAATTTCAATTTATATTTAGAATAAATAGAATTTCGAATTAAAAGTTTTTTTATTTCTAAAATTCTAATAAATATTAGATATTAGTTAGATATTAGAATTCCTTTTATTTAGAAAAATCCGAAATGAAGTGAAAACGAAAAAGTATTACTTGTTTTGGATTTGTATGTATTATACCTATATATAGTATAAATATATATTTATACTAGTATTATACAAATTAGTACTATATCGAAATGAAATCAGAAATAAGTGGAATGTAAATAAAATAGGATTAATTCCAATCAATAAATCTTAAAACGCAACATGGAAACACCGCAAACAAACGAAACTGGACGATTCGATCAAACTGAATTGTTGTTTTGACTAAACAAACAGTTGCGGATGACTTGACAATGAATTCCAGGTCGAAGCGACTAATCCGATCTATTTTCACATTCATAGGGTTCGTCTATGTTTCTGCTTTACGAATATGATATTTTCTGGGCATTTCTAATAATATCAAGTGCTATTCCTATTTTGGCATTTCTAATTTCTGGAGTTTTAGCCCCGATTAGAAAGGTCCAGAAAACTTTCTAGTTATGAATCGGGTATAGAACCAATGGGCGATGCTTGGTTACAATTTCGAATCCGTTATTATATGTTTGCTCTAGTTTTGTTGTTTTGATGTTGAAACGGTTTTCTTTATCCATGGGCAATGAGTTTCGATGTATTGGGGTACCGTATTCACAAAACTTTCATTTCGTTGCTTATCCTAATTGTTGGTTCAGTTTATGCATGGCGAAAAGGAGCATTGGAATGGTCTTAGTTCCTGAATATTCAGATAATAAAAGAAAGAAAAAGTCAAAATAATAATAACATTGAGTATGAATTCCATCTAATTTCCCTTACTTGATCGAACAACCCAAAATTCAGTTATTTCAACTACATTAAATGATCTTTCAAATTGGTCAAGACTCTCCAGTTTATGGCCGCTTCTTTATGGTACCAGTTGTTGCTTTATTGAATTTGCTTCATTAATAGGCTCACGCTTCGACTTTGATCGTTATGGGCTGGTACCAAGATCGAGTCCTAGACAGGCAGACCTAATTTTAACAGCTGGAACAGTAACAATGAAAATGGCGCCCTCTTTGGTGAGATTATGAACAAATGCGAACCTAAATATGTTTATTGCTATGGGCGCGTGTACAATTACAGGAGGGATGTTCAGTACTGATTCTTATAGTACTGTTCAGAGGTCGATAAGCTAATTCCCGTGGATGTCTATTTGCCGGGCTGTCCCCTAAACCCGAGGCAGTTATAGATGCTATAACAAAACTTCGTAAGAAAATATCTCATGAAATCTATGAAGATCGAATTAGATCTCAACAGGGGATCGGTGTTTTTACTACCAATCACAAGTTTTTGTCTTGTACGCAGTGTACTCGTACTGGAAATTATAATCAAGGATTGCTCTATCAACCTACCATCTACTTCAGAGATTCCTCCTGAAACATTTTTTCAACTACAAGGGTTCACTATCTTCCCACGAATTAGTAAATTAGGTAGGATTTTTTTTTTTACAGAAACAGACAACGAATTAATCTTCATAAATTCGATTTCATCATAAATGCGAAATACTTATCTTATAAAAATGACAAATAAAAAAGAAAAGTGCGGGAGAGATAAAAAGATGCAGGGTCGTTTGTCTGTTTGGCTAGTCAAACACGGGCTAGTTCATAGATCTTTGGGCTTCGATTACCAAGGAATAGAGACTTTACAAATAAAGCCTGAGGAGTTGGCATTCCATTGCTGTTATTTTATATGTATATGGTTACAATTATCTACGTTCCCCAATGTGCCTATGATGTAGCACCAGGCGGACTGTTAGCCAGTGTGTATCATCTTACGAGAATAGAGTATGGTGTAGATCAACCGGAAGAGGTATGTATAAAGTATTTGCTCAAGGAGTAACCCTAAATTCCGTCTGTTTTCTGGGTTTGGAAAAGTTCGGAGTTTTCAGAACGAGAATCTTATGACATGTTGGGGAATCTCTATGAAAATCATCCACGACTGAAAACGTATCTTAATGCCCGAAAGATTTGGATAGGGTGTAGCCTTTACGTAAGGATTACGTACTTTTTTATATGAAATACAAGACGCTCATTGAATGATAAGAAACTAATTACAACTTCGGATATTCAAGGAATATTTGTACATTCTCTTCTAGCTCAAACAGAGGAATTGAGGTTTCATTCGTATTCTTATGGATAGGCTAATAAATAAAAGAAATAAAAGACAATACATCATTGAGATTCTCGATTTTGAAGAGACTTTTTATTTATATTTATTTTATTTCGGACGAGCCGAGACAATAGGATGAACAACAGGGTTCTGTACCGTGAACTTTGTATCGCGCACATCACTTAGATGAACTCTAGAGAGTCATAGAGAGGAATGAAGAAATGGAATATGAAAGAGAATACAAAGAAATAAATGAGGGATCGGCTTCTATTTGTACTGTAGCTGAGATGAGTCTTGGTTATTTCTATCCTTGAACTCCTCTAGACCCGACTTTTTGTTGGGCCTTTCAACCAACTATTTTATTTTAATCTTTTAATTAAATATGTATGAAGTATTACCATTCTTTTTGAATGTGAGAAGCCGCAGTGTGAACAAATAAAAAGAAGAGGAAAGAAAGCAAA
>NW_026440333.1:0-78480 GCF_025698485.1 Gossypium arboreum
AAATAAATAATACATGCATTTTAACAAAATGATAGCAATAATATGAAGATCACATTAGATGCATAAAAATTATATATACATGGCAAATATTAACAATATGCATACAAAGATATATATACAGTATTGAGAATGAATAAACAAAATATACAAATATACAAGGTAATAATTAAATAATGCATGATATATAAGAAAGCAATAATAATGTATGGCATACAAAAGAGCAATATAATATCATTGTATATGTTCATGAAATGTAATATCAAATAATAAATATAAAATAATGCATGATATATGCAATACAAAAAAATGGAATAAATTATTGTCAACAAAGTATCCACATAACACAAATAAAGACCTAAATTTTAATAATAATTTTAAAATAGTATTTGCTATATAATATAATAACAATATATATATAAGAGAATAATAATTATATAAAAATATATAAAATAAAAGTAGGTAAAAGGATTTATAAAATAATACATAACATAAAACATCATTTAAAAAAAATAATACATAATTAATAATTTAATATATATATATATATATATATATAATATGAGTTTAAAATGTAATTTAATAATAATAATTTACAAATTTTAACTAATATATATACAATATAAACATAAATAATATAATTGATAATATGTAATGTACATATATATAAAATAATAAGTAATATAAAAATAATACATAATAAATATTGTATAATAAAAATATAAGGAAATAATATAATAAATATAGGAAAATAATGAAAGTTTATATGTAAAAATAATATGTATAAATAAATATATAATATATAAAAATATAATAATACATATAAAAATAATAATTTTGAGAAAATTAATATATAAATTATAATACATGTAAAAATAACACTTATAAAATAATCTTATAGAAGTAAAATTAAAATAAAACAAATAATAAAAATATAAGAGAGAATAATAAAATAAATATAGGACTAAATTTAGAGTTTAGCAAAATTACGGGCAAATTTTGAAAAGAATAAAACTGAAATAAGGCCCTACTTAAAACACGCAATAAAATTAGAGGTACTCACGGGCAAATTGCCCTATTTCCCAAAAAGCAACGCTTTTCCAAAATACAATTTAACAACGTCAAGACCAAATTAAAACTAAAATAAAATAATAGGGCCAAATCATAAATAAAATAAAGTTTAATTGTAAACACAAAAGGGTAAAAGGACCGATTGGGAAATTAACCCAATTTTAAAAATCGGATCCTCCCGAATTCCGGTCAAGCACGGATCCTAGGGTCGCAAAACGACGGTGTTTCGTTCAAGTTATATAAGCTACCTTCCTTAAGGTTCATTTGAACCCGATTTTGAAAGAAAACAAAATTTCTCTGAAAGAGAGAGAGGAGGAGCTCGGCTCGGCCTTCGCGCCACGCCAGGCCCACGCTACCACGCCTAAGGGCCACCGTGTACAAAGATTGGAGGGTTTTAAAACCGCTGCCTTTTAGATCCAAAAGGTAGTTCTTCCTTTTCAAATACCCTTAGTATTTTGTTAAATTCATATATATGTGCTAAAAAAGAGAATAAGTCACCTTTGGTTATCACCTTTGAAACCCTTGTATTTGTTTTTATTTCTCTCGTGTTTTTATAAGGGTTACAAAGGGCTTTTTATAGCCACGATTGAAATAAGGAAAGAAATCTCCGATTTCTTTCTATTTCTTTCTCTGATCTTTGACCATTATCTTTGAGTTTCCTTTTCCATTTTGCGGTATCCCGACGATCTCGGCTTAACGGTTGTACAAGGCAGGGGCCTGAGATCGGTGCTGGATGATCGCGAGGGGACAAACGCATTGATGACGATCGTGCATTGATGGCCTCGATCTGGGAGTTGAACTGGCTCCCAAGCTTCCAAGCTTTGCGGTTAGGGGAGAGAGCTAGGGTTAAAACCCTAGTGATGATGTTAGGTTTTGGGCCTCTGGAGCTTGGGTCAATTGGGTCTAGTTTAGGTCCTGGGCCTGCGGTATTGGGTCCTGTATTTGGGTAGGATGTAAAAATGGGCTGCTGGTTTTTAACATTTGTAAAAGGACGAAAGACTTTTATTATTATTTTGGATATATTGGATTATGCCTTGGCTTCCAATGGGCCGAGCAAAATTGAGGTATTATATGCCCTCTTTGCTCATTCTTGATAACGAATAGAGCAAAGATATAAAAGAACCAATTTTTCCTGTGCTCCGAGGCTTGATTTCTTCGATCTGCCTCTCCGAATATAAAGATGCAAAATCGCTTCTTCAATTCATTTCAAAGATGCTAAGTTAATCTTAGATTTGCTTCAGGAATACTTGAAAGCCAAATCTACTTATGTCTTTAATTTGTTCCTCGTGAGTATAAGGATGCCAAACCATCTTGAGTCTGCTCCCTTGAAGTGGAGATGCCTAACTTCAATTTGTTCCGACAATCGAGACGACAAATCATCTTAGATTTGGTTTCGTAAACACGAAAGCTAAATCACTATGTCTTTGATTTGTTCCTTGTAAGCACAAGGATGCCAAACCATCTGAGTCTTTGAGAACATCTTAGAGTCAAATCTACTATGTCCTCGATTTGTTTCTTGTAAACACAAGAATGTCAAATCATATTGGATCCGCTTCATTATAAACATCAAGGTTAGATCTGCCATGTGTCCGAGAACATCCGAGAGTCAAATCGCTATATCCTCGATTTGTTCCTTGTAAACACAAGAATACCAAATCATCTTGGATCGCTTCGATATAAACATCAAGTTTAGATCTACTATATCCGAAACGTCCCGAGAGTCAAATTTGCTAAGTCCTCGATTTGTTTCTTGTAAACACAAGAATACTAAATCATCTTGGATCTATTTCAATAAACATATGAAGTTTAGATCCGCTATATCCGAGAACGCTTGAGAGTCAAATGCTATATCCTCGATTTGTTTCTTGTAAACATAAGAATACCAAATCATCTTGGATCTCGGTATAAACATCCGAAAGCTAGATCGCTATCGAGAATGTCCGAGGTCAAATCCTATGTCCTCAATTTTTTCTTGTAAACACAAGAATACCAAATCATCTTGGATCTTTCAAGATAAACATCAAGCTAGATCATTATATTTGAGAACATCCGAGAGTCAAATGCTATGTCCTTGATTTGTTTCTTGTAAACACAAGAATACCAAATCATCTTGGATCCGCCAGATAAACATCCAAAGCTAGATCGCTATATCATGCCTATTACCCTCTGTTTGAGGACTAAAGCATGCCGCCTTTGATAACCTGTAGAATGATTATGCTTTAGGTTGCTATGCTCAAGTGAGTCAAATGTTCCTAATTAAATGTGTTATGATGCAAAATCGTGAATGTGACCCTTATCCTAAGCGCCACCATTCAAAATTTCATTCTTGCTCACCGAGATCTTCCTCCAATACTACAATCTCGAGGAAGTCTGTAAGAATTGAATCATTGGCTTTGTCTATTTTCCTTTTGGACTGGAAGAAAGGAATTCCTCAAGTTCTTTCATCCCTTACTTACGGAATTTCTAACAATTGTCCTGTTTTAGTTTCGGTGTTATTTAGAACTTTTAGAGTAATGTGCAAAACTTCGTGTGAACATATTTAGTTCATCTATCATTATTTCAATACAACATACTTAGTGAAAGACGAATAAATTTTAAGAATAAATAGATTTGAATGAATTATCAAAAGGATACAAAGGGAATTAATTCGCTAGCCTATCTTCTAGAAGAAATAAAATCTAAAGATAGCAAGCAAGACAAAAGTTAGATTCTCTAGATATCGCCACTTGAGTGCCTATCGCCAACTCCATGAAGTCTTTCTTGAATTCAACATGTGTTAAAAGATCCCAAGTACTTTGTTGATGCCCCAGGTGCAACGTTCTTCACTCTTTTGTATCAAATAATAGCAAGATTACCGTATGCCCTTCAATATTCGAATGCCTTTCGGTTTTCAACTCAAAATCCTTTGGTCACAAGGTGCCCTTTGGGTTTTCACCTTGGCCTCTCCATTTTTTAAATCTCAAGGTGCCCTTTGGGTTTTCACCTTAGATTCTCTTCTTCTTTAGACAAAGTATTTTTTAACCGAGTCCGAGTTCACTGGATTGGGTAGGCTCTTCCCATCCATTTCTCCAAAATTAATGCACCACCGAGAAAGCCTTCTTCATGACATATGGCCCTTCCCAATTTGGCATCCATTTTCCTCTAAAGTCCTTCTGAATGGGAAGGATTTTCTTTAGCACAAGGTCCCCCTCATGGAATTCCCTTGGACTAACCTTTTTATCATAGGCTCACATCATACGCTTGTACATTTGACCATGTCGGATAGCTTTCATCCTTTTCCTCAATCAAGTTTAGCTAGTCATATTGGGAGAACCCATTCAGCTTCATCTAACCTTATCTCTGTTAAAACTCGGAGAAGGTATTTCTACCTCAATAGGTAACATTGCTTCCATCCCATAAGCTAACGAGAATGGGGTTGCCCTAGAGGTTTTGACAGATGTTCGATAGGCCAAGAGTGCGAACGGTAGCTTTTCATGCCAATCCTTATAAGTCTCACCATCTTTCCCACTATTTTCTTATGTTCTTCTGGCCCTTCGCCCCATTCATTTTGGATGGTAGGGAGAAGAATTGTGATGCTTGATCTTGAATTGGTCTTAAACCTCCGATATCATTTTGTTGTTCAAGTTCAATGCATTGTCGATATGATCTTCTGCATTCCATATGACAAATGATTTCCTTCTTCAAAATTGACTTACTGACTTAGTAACATTTGCATAAGAAGCCCTCTACCCATTTTGTAAAGTAGTCAATCACCACGAAGATAAACCGATGTCCATTTGAAGCTTTCGGTGATATTGGTTCGATAACATCCATACCCCACATGGAGAAAGGCCATGGAGAAGTCATGACATGTAAAGGTGAAGGCGGTACATGAATTTTATCCCCATAACGACACTTATGGCATTTTTGGCATAGTTAATGGTCTCCTTCCATAGTGGCCCAAATAGCCAAACCTCATGATTTGCCTTGCCATCGTGAACCCGTTGCATGGGTACCACTATACCTTCATGAACCTCCTCTAGAATTAGCTTGGCTTCCATAGCATCGACACATCTCAAAAGTACTTGGTCTTTCCTTCTCTTGTACAGACATCCCCGCCAAGACATAGTCGAAGCTAACCTTCTCAAAGTTCGTTTTCATTTTTGGTTGCCTTTTCTAGATATTTACGATCTCTTACATATCGCAATATATCATGATACCAAGGATTATTATCCTTTTCCTCCTCTTCAAGGTTACAACAACTAGCTAGAGCTTCATAAACACTTATTTGAATTGGTCTCATCTCTTTCTCTTTATTTGCCTTAATTATTGAGGCCAAGGTTGCTAGAGCATCTACCATCCGATTTTCATATCGTGGGAGATAATTAAAGGTGATATCATCAAACCCTCAAGTAACCCCAAAACTATCTTTCGATAATTGATCAATTTAGGGTCCTTTGTCTCCCATTCACCTCTTAGCTGATAGATTACCAACGCAGAATCTCCATATACTTCTAGGGTTTTTATGCCTCATTCTATGGCTGCTTGGAGCCCCATGATGCATGCTTCGATTCAACCATATTGTTTGTACAATCAAAGTCCATTTGTACGTGAACGGGTAATGATCGCCATTCGGGATACCAAGATTGCCCCAATTCCATTCCCAATCATTAGAAGCCCCATCAAAATTGAGCCTCCATGGAGAATTTTCATCATTGCTATACAATTAATTCCTCATTTGGAAAATCAAAGTTCAATGGCTCATAATCCTCTAGAGCTCGACTAGCCAAGAAATCCACCGCACTTCCTTTTATAACCTTCCGACTTAAGTAGACTATATCAAACTCGAAAGCAAAATTTGCCATCTCGCCATTCTTCCATTTAAAACCGTTGACTCCATCATGTATTTCAATAGATCCAATTTTGAGATGAGCCAAGTGGCATGGTATAACATGTCTGCCTTAATATTCAAGTGGTCCGATTAGCGCAACACAACTTTTCAATTGGTGAATATCTCATTTCACGCCTGAATTTTTACCGAGATAATAGATTGCCTTCTCCCTTTTTCTCAACTCGTCATGTTGACCAAGCACACCTCCCATAGAATTACTGAACACTGATAAATACAGTATTAATGGTTTATCTGGGCTAGGTGGAGATAACACTAGAGCATTCAACAAATCCTTTGACTTTCTCAAAAGCATTCGGCATTCTTCATCCCAAGTACCTTGATTGTGCTTTCTGAGGAGGCAAAAACTAGGATCACATTTATCACCAATTGTGAAATGAACCAAGCGATGTAATTTAACATTCCTAGGAATCCTCGAACTTCCTTCCGAGTACGTGGCGAGGCAACTCTCGTATGGCTCGACTTTGTCCGAGTCAACTTCAATTCCTTTTCACGACTACGAGCCTAATAACTTTCCGATCCGGCCCCAAAGGTGCATTTCGGATTGAGCTTCAACTAAAATTTTCTCAACCTTAAGAACAATCTTCTTAAGACCTCGATGTTTTCTTTTTCTGTTTCGACTTGGCGATCATATCATCAATGTATACCTCAATATCTTTATGCATCATGTCATGGAACAAGTTTACCATAGCTCGTTGGTATGTTGTCCCCGTTCTTCAATCCAAATGGCATTACATTGTAGCAAAAGGTGCCCCATATGGTTATGAAGGTAGTCTTATCCATGTCTTCCGGATGCATCTTTATCCGATTATATCCGAGAAACCATCCATGAAAGAGAACAACGAATACCCACTGTTATCTACTAATGTGTCAATGTGTGGCAAAGGAAAATTATCCTTCGGCTTGCTTTGTTCAGATCTTTGTAATCAACACACATTCGTACCTTCCCATCCTTCTTAGAACGGGCACAATGTTAGCTACCCATTCGAGTACTTCACTTCCAAGAATCCGCATCAAACCTTTTATTGACTTCATCTTTTATTTTCGAACAATATCCGGACACATTCTCCGCAATTTCGTTGAACGGTTTGCAATCTTGTCTTATCGGAAGACGATGTACTACAATGTTAGTACTCAATCCGCATATCCTAATATGACCAGTAAAGATATCCTTGAACTCTCAAGCAATTCAACCAAACCATGCCTTGTGTTCTCGCCAATTAGGGTTCGATTTTCAACTCCTTCCCTTCCTCTAGGACTATATTCTTATTGCCTCTTTCTCATGGGGCATGATTTGTTTCTCCTCCCGCTTTACCATCCTTAAGATCAAGAGATACGTCACAATCTTGAACATCTTCAAAATCCGAGGTTCCTCTAAACACATGTCTTACTCGTAAGAGAAATCAAGAGTCAGATATCGACTCATATCATTGATATCTAGGGACCTGTGGGAGTATGAAAGAATATACAAAGAATGAATGAATCTAAGAATGATTGTTTATGTACTATGAATAAAAGAATAGGGATTACCAAAATTTAAAGGAATATTGGTCGATAAAAATGAAACAATACTGCTCAAATTGATAAAAGTTATGTTTTATTTAAAAATTATAGATGAACATAGGCCTATTTTCACAAATGTAATCTTACTACTCCTAGGTCCTAGAGTAATAGACATGTTTCGAGAATTACTCAAAAATTTCTAAAGACTACGAAGGTCCTCCTCATTCAATTATTCAAAGTCCCGGTTCGTGAGGCGAATGCCCTCGAGGTTTCCTTGTTCGATCCTCATTATGTACAACATTAACTGACGACTTTCTTCTATCGCAATCCTCCGACTTAAAGGATTTGGATATAGGTGGGAATGTCATCGGTTCCCCTCCACTTCTCTTCCATTCAAATGCGTCTTTCTTCTCGCGCACTTCTCAATTTCCGCCTCTTGTGCTTGTGGTCCGGCTTGAAGCCTAAGCCAAAGTGGTCCTTCTTTTCAATCAAATTTAGGATCCAATCCGCCATGCAACTGCTTTCTAATCCTTTTCCTAGCAATGCTCCTTTCCCCATCATCATTTGGGGCCATCCTTGTTGCTCTAGACATTCGGTACCAACACCTCACTTCCTCCGAAATGAATGTAGCATTAACAATTTCAAGGAGCGAAAAGAACACTGATAGCCCCTCATTTGCCTCCACATAAGGAACTTTATGGTGATCTGCTATGATGTCCTCCTCTGCATTGATGGTTATCAAGCGTCCATCCGTCACTAACTTCAATTTTTGGTGCAATGAAGAAGGCACCGCTCTTGTCGAGTGTATCCATGGTCTCCCAACAAACAATTATAGGAGGGCTTAATATCTATTACCGAAGTCAACTTCATACGTATTTGGTCCAATCTCCGAGGGATGTCAATTCGTCCCATTACTTTCCTTTTAGTTCCATCAAAGGATTTTTCCACATTGTGACATGCCTTCATATGCGAATGTCAATGGGTAATCGATTCAAGGTGGATAAGGAAGGACATTCAAAGCGACCCATTATCGTTAGACGCTTGGTAATGTGTATCCTTTACACCAAGTAGTAATATGTAGGGCTTTTGTTGACCCTATGCCCCGGTGGAATTTTATCATCATTGAAGTAGATGAAATTATCAAGACGATGTTGTTTACCAATCGGTCTAGCTTGTTAACGATATGTCATGGGTGACATATGTTTGTTACACCTTTAGTAATGCATCCCTATGCATTTCGAACTCGTGAGTAGGGCTAACACCGATATACGTTTTGCTTACGCATTGCTTGACCACGCTATATTCGCTATGTTTCAAGAACTTTAGAAACTCCTTAGCCTCTTTCGTTGCTTTTTCCTTCTCAATCTCAACATCTTTCATCTTTGTGGGCTCCATTTCGATTCCCTCAGATTCATACGCTTCCACTCCGTTGGGAAACCTTTCATTTTGGGCCAGCGCTTGCTATCTCTCCCTTTGGTACCGTTATTCGAGTCATAGTTCCATGGCACCCTCTTGTCATCCTTGTAAGGAAAGGATTGGGCTTATGGATGATGACCTTGGGCAATTGGCCTTTACTTCCATTTCTGGGGAGATAATGATCCTTGGTCATGATTCCTTGTTGTTCTCCTTTTACGCATTTATTTCTCATTTATAAGAGCTATCTTCAAAATCAGAGCTCTTTATTGTCAATGAAACCTTGCACCAAGGCTTTAAATTCTTCACAATTTTGGGTTTCATGACCTCCTTCCCATAGAACTCCAAGTTCCTCATTTTGTTTCCTTCTTTCTCGAGGTTATTATCCTCTCTTTACCATCTCTTTCAGTTACTTTTAAAGGTATCCTTACTTCAAGAACATTTTCTTTCCCCTTTTCCTCCAACTTCAACAATGGCATTCACCTTGATTGTCATGGTTGGAAAGGGTTCTCTATTGAAGTACTCAAATTTTAAAACCCCATTCTTGATCAACCCTCTCTACTTTCTTGAATCCGATAATTCTCAATTGAGTGCCCCGATATTCCAAAATGATACTCACACTGCATTTGGTCATACCATTTAGGATATGGAGGCTGTAATGGTTTCAAGTGGAAGGGCTATAGCAGCATCATATAAGTTTTGATAAAGCTCCCAATACGTCGGTTAGGTGTAAATTGCATCCTTCATGGGTGTTAGATTCCCTTTTGAGAGCTCGCTTATGGCTACTTTAGGTGACTAACCGTGTGCTTTGAATTGAAGCTTGTGTTGTTTACCTATTGTCTTTTTCTTGCCAATCTTTGGCCTTCCCCTCAATTTGACCCCTTATGGTTCTCAATCATCTCCTGCCATAACTATATCTCCAAAACTTTCGTGGTACTTCCAATCGTGAGTGATGAACGACATTTTTAAGTGTTGATAAAAACTTGGTGGTTTCCTTTTTAACCAATTGGTTGTACCTTTGGCATTGCCACTTCCTATCTTGGAAATAATTGGTCAAAAATTTCATTGGTTTTCCTCCATTTCGAAATTTGACTGGCCTCCCAATATACCAATTGGTTGTAAACTTGGTTTGGGATGAAAACTTGGCAAATCCCCAGAATTTATTCATCCCAACCTTAACTTTTACCATTTGGTCAATCCTCCCCACCAAACTAATTTGAAAATTAATGGATTGATCCAAATTGAATCCTGAACCTTGCAGGAACATTAATGGAGTTAAGGCCTCCGGAATAGTCCTTTTGGAATTTGTGGGCAAGACAGGTTTGGGTGGACCTTAAATTTTTCCCTTCAATCCCATGGAGTTTCCAGGTGCTTCAAAGCCTTTGAACTTTTCTTCAGCCCAATTTGCCCTTCATCTAACGCTTTGGACGCAATTTTCAAATCCTTTCCTTTCCCACCATTTCTTAGTTTTAGACGAAGGATTGTGGATTTCATTTCCAAATTTGAAATCTTTAACCAAGGAAATTTTGCTATGGATAAAGTATAAATCGCTAATGTTAAGGCCTTCATTGAAAATTTTTTTAGAGAATTCTTTACAATGAGGCAAAAACCTGAAGGTCCAAATTTTCCTCTTCTAATAAAGGGCCTAACCTTCCTTAATCCAGTGGTCTCGCTCAAAATCGAAACCAATTTGCATTAATGTTCTCTCGAGCTTCCAATTATTTGCCTCCCTCATCTCCTTCGTAATTTTTGGCTTAACTGTTTCAACCGTTACCTTTGCAAACTCCTCCAAACCTTTGACCTTGTTCTTTAGTTTTAATTGCCGGAAATGTTTGGTAAATGGGATTTCCAGATTTTTCTTTTCCTTTACCTTTGAAAGTTAAACTTTAACCCTAATCTGGTCCTTTTCCTTTAACTTTAAATGCCAAAGATTTAAATTGCCCTTTAAATCTTTGCTTTGAATGTAAAAGAATTATTGATTCTTTCAACTTCCTTTTTTTTTTTTAAAAGTATCTTTTAATTGAGGTCCAAATAATCTTTCCTTCTTAAAGCTTTTAACCTTTTCTAAAAAGGCTAACTCTGCTCCTAATTCAATCGAGTTGTGAAATACCCATTTCAGCTCTTCCAATTCCAATTTAATTACCCTTCTTGCTTATTCAAAAATTCGTGGGTAAGGCTAATGCATTCCTTTCTCGACAGTCCTTCCAAGCCTGTTTGTAACCCTCCTTTGTAATCCTTCTATGCCTTATTGCCAACCCAAAGTTCACCGCAGAATCTCCCCAAATCCTTGCCTTGTCAAGCTCCTTTAACCTTGGACCCCAAATTAATGGGTTTTTGCCAACATAAAGGAACCTTCCAAAATCCAATCAACCTTTGTCTTTAATCCTTAATTTCTTCCTAATCCAATTCGATTACATCTCTTAATTTTCCAAAAACCGCTCCACCTTTTCTTGAAAATTTCTCAAAGAATCGGCCTCCAAAACCTCCACCCGCCCTTCTCAAGATAAACCTTGTTCCTTTGTAATGTATTAGATTTTCTCGATCTTTAAAATCCTTTCCTCTTTCCCTTCCCAAGCCCCCTTTGAAAACTACACCCAAAAACTTCAAACATCTTTCTTCTTTACTTTGCAATCCTTTTCAAACTCTAAAGCCTTTTCCTCAACCCTTTCTTTAATTTCACTCCCTTCTCCCGAAAAATAATTTCCTTCCAAATTGGCCGGAGCTCCTTCCATATTCCCGGGCCTTAGGGATTTATTAATCCATTCACTTCCCCAAATTAACAAATTCGGGGTTCAAAAGGAAGCTAATAAGTTTCCTTTCAAATTAACAAGTTTCTTCCAAGACCTAGAAATTTCGGCTAACCTCCCTTGTTAATCGGGCTCCTCGTAATACAAATTTCAACTTTGAACAACCCTAGCTATACTATCTCCTTTCTAGTTAGTTTGCTTGGCCATCCAATGGCACCCTTCCCCAATAAGGGTCCCCAAATAAAATTCCAACTAAAACGATCGTGAACGAACCTTTCCAAATCAAAATCTTTCAGAAAGAAAAGGTTCAAGTAGTATCAAAATTTTCTTTAGGAATTTCAAATTTCCTAATAAGTTCTATATCTTTCAATGGGGTTGGTTCCTAAAGGAAAACCAGCAAACCACCCTTATCTATTTAAATTGAAATTTGTCGGAATAACCAGGTCAAAAAATCCAGAACCTAATAAATTACCAAAGGACCACTACTGCACCAAAACCTAAATGGTTTCCTAATTTAAGGGATGACCACGGTCATGAAAGAATCCGTTTTGCCCATCCAATAATCCCAAAGCCCAAAGGAAAAACTTTAAATTTAAATTTCCAATTAAACAAAGGCAAAAACATTCTCCTTTTCCTTATTCAGGTGTGTCAACCAATTTTCAAACGAGAAAAATGGGAATCATTTTCAAAATGGTCGCCACTTTATGGTTGATCACCTTTAAACAATTTTTTTCCAAAAATTTAGGGCACAAGGAGTGAAAGTCATCATTACCAGGAGGAAGGGTGACCCTTCCAAAATTGGTACCAATTGTTATTCCCAAAATGCTTAAGCGGGTTTCCAAAAAGAAGGGCCTCTTTAAATTAGTATAGTTTGATTTTTTGTAAATTAAAGTTCATTCGTATCAAAGTATTGACACTAAATTGGCTTTTAGAAATCCCTATCTCAAACAACAAAACGCTACATCCAATAAGTTAGGACATATTATTTTGCATTTCCAAGACAAGAGCTCACGTTTTGCAAACATTTAAAACTTAAGAAGGGTACTTGATTATTCGAACTTAACGAGAAAAGTTGCAACCCAATAAGTTAGGGCACTACTTTCTAAATTTCTAAACACCAAGCATTACCTTTGTATTTTTAAAACTTTGGGGCCTTATTTTTAAAAAGATGTGTGGGAATTATATTGTACTATAAATCATACATAGTAACATGTTATTGAAGTAAATAAATAATACATGCATTTTAACAAAATGATAGTAATAATATGAATATCGCATTAGATGCATAAAATTATATATACATGGCAAATATTAACAATATGCATACAAAGATAATATCATTGTATTGTGAATGAATAAACAAAATATACAAATATACAAGGTAATAATTAAATAATTCATGATATATATAAGAAAGCAATAATAATGTATGGCATACAAAAAGCAATATAATATCATTGTATATGTTCATGAAATGTAATATCAAATAATAAATATAAAATAACGCATGATATATGCAATATAAAAAAATGGAATAAATTATTGTCAACAAAGTATCCACATAACACAAATAAAGACCTAAATTTTAATAATAATTTTAAAATAGTATTTGCTATATAATATAATAACAATATATTTATAAGAGAATAATAATTATATAAAAATATATAAAATAAAAGTAGGTAAAAGGATTTATAAAATAATACATAACATAAAACATCATTTAAAAATAAAATAATACATAATTAATAATTTAATATATATATATATATATAATATGAGTTTAAAATGTAATTTAATAATAATAATTTACAAATTTTAACTAATATATATACAATATAAACATAAATAATATAATTGATAATATGTAATATACATATATAAAAAATAATAAGTAATATAAAATAATACATAATAAATATTGTATAATAAAAATATAAGGAAAATAATATAATAAATATAGCGTAAAATAATGAAAGTTTATATGTAAAAATAATATGTATAAATAAATATATAATATAAGAAAAATATAATAATAAATATAAAAATAATAATTTTGAGAAAATTAATATATAAATTATAATACATATAAAAATAACACTTATAAAATAATCTTATAGAAGTAAAATTAAAATAAAACAAATAATAAAAAAATATAGAGAGAGAATAATAAAATAAATATAGGACTAAATTTAGAGTTTAGCAAAATTACAGGCAAATTTTGAAAAGAATAAAACTAAAATAAGGCCTGCTTAAACGCATAAAATTAGAGGTACTCATTGGGCAAATTGTTTCATTTCCCAAAACGGCTACGTTCCGTAATACAATTTAACAACTGTGCAGACCAAATTAAAACTAAAATAAAATAATAGGCCAAATCATAAATAAAATAAAGTTTAATTGTAAACACGAAGGGGTAAAAGGACCGATTGGGAAATTAACCCAATTTTAAAAATGCGCGGATCCTCCCTGTAATCGGGTCAACGCTGATCCCTGGGTCGCAAAACGATGGTGTTTCGCTCAAGTTATATAAGCTACCTTCTCCTTAAGGTTCATTTGAACCCCGATTTTGAAAAAAAAAACTAAAATTTCTCTCCGAAGAGAGAGAGGAAGGAGCTCTGGCTCGCCTTCAGACGCCACATCGCCCACGCCCCGCAGGCCACTGAGACAGAGATCGGAGGGTTTTAAACCCTCGCCTCTTTAGATCCAAAATGTAGTTCTTCTCCTTTTCAAATACCCTTAGTATTTTGCTAAAGCAGTTCATATATATATGCGCTTAAAAAATAGAGAATAAGTCACTCGGCTATCACCATTGAAACCGCTTGTATTTGTTTTTTATTTCGTCTCTGTTTTTACAAGGGTTACAAAGGGCTTTTTTATAGCTATCGACGAATATATAAGGAAAGAAATCTTTGATTTCTTTCTATTTCTTGTCTATTGCATCTTTGACCATTATTTGTCGAAGTTTCCTTTTCCATTTTGCAGGTATCCCGATGATCTCAGATTAATCGGTTGTACCAAGGCCGAGGGGAGGCCCGAGATCGCAGTGTTGGACTGGTCATGAGGGGATGAACGCATTGATGACGCTGGGCTGTGCATTGATGGCCTCGATCTGGGAGTTGAATCGACGCTCCCAAGCTTCCGTGCATTGCTATGGCGTAGAGGAGAGAGCTAGGGTTAGAAACCCTAGCCGATGATGTTAGGTTTTAGGCCTCTGAGCTTGGGTCAATTGGGTCTAGTTTAGGTCCGGGCGCTCTGTATTGGGTCTGTATTTGGGTAGGATGTAACAATGGGCCTCGCTGGTTTTAACATTTGTAAAAGGACTGAAAGACTTTTATTATTATTTTAGATATATTGGATTATGCCTTGGCTTCCAATGGGCGGCAAAATTGAGGTATTACAATTTCTCAAGGAAAATCTTCTATATCCATATTTGCTATTTTCTTTAGCGCTCTACGATTCTTCGCCTCTTGTTTTCTCGAACTACTCCAAAGGTCATCACCGCTATTCTTTTCCATCGTGGATAATTTATATGTTTGTTGATGAAGTACATGTTGAGTCGTTGACATTAAATCAATTCCGCTTGGATTTGAAAATATTTTGATTATTGTAACACTTGTCAAAGGTTTTTGTCAAGTTTTTTTATCTTCTTTGACTTCTGATAAATAAGGACTATCAATCATTCGCTGAATAATCCAAATTTGATATGGTTGATAAAATCGCTCTTTTCAAAGAATGACAATAAGACTACTTATTTGGATATAAAATAGTAATAAAAATCATCTTCATGTACTAAAAGTGATAATATAGCTTTTATAATAGCAGAAAATTTTTAATAGGTGAAAAGAAAATTTTGTACTACTATTTCTTTGACAAAACCCCATTCAATACCGCTTATATCAAATGGTTCATGATCTAGTCTGAATTTTATAGTAGGAATTTCTTCTCCTAACTCATTTGTAAAACATATGCTTGTAAAAAGTATTCGTAAAAGACTTTTTAAATTGAGCCCATTGGTTGTAGATAGTTCTATTGATTATTTCAAAAATTTCACCGGCAATATTTTCTTTGCTTTGTTATATAAACATATTCGGACATTCTAATCATAATGGGGCTATTTGTTCCTTTATGAATAAAATATTGGAATATATCAATAAGATTGTTTATCTCATTGATATTTATATACTCTATTTCGAGTTCTTCCCAATCTCTCGATAAAATAGCTTTTAATAATAAATGACGTGCTTCATTTTCTTTAGTTGTTTTTTCAACTAAAATTGCGTAAAGCTTTGTAAAAGCTCGTCTAAAGTTTGCTTTTGTTCTAAAATATGGGTTTTCCATATTTCATTGATGAATTTATAAATTTCACTTGGTAAACCTCGGATTATAAAAATCTTTTATTTCGAATTTGTTATTGTTTCAACAAATTTTCTCGCTCCTTTTATAACTTCGTAATAACTAGCCCGAAATGTCAATTCAGATCCCGAGACCAAGGATATTGGCTTAATATTCTTGGTTGGTATTGGCTTACCATTCTTGATGCATGTGATGAAGGAGATCCAGGTTGGTTGTCTTACCATTGGATAAGGAATATAATATCCTTGATTAGGATAGAATGATGTTAATATAGGAGTAAATCCTTGATTAGGATTTATTTGCTTTCTTTTGTTGGGTTTTTTATGGACTGTAGTCCATTCTCCAACTTGTTCTAGAGGTTTTTACGCTCATCCATAAGGCCTGCAAAGATAATTAGTGTAAGAGCCCAAATTTTGATGGCTGAAAACTAAATAAATAAATAAACAACATCGTGTTGACAATTTCATCTACTTTAATGATGATGAAATTCCACCGGGGCATAGGGTCAACCAAGGCCTTGCATATTACTACTCTGCAAGGGATATACGCCTAGTGTACTTGTTGATAATGGGTTGCTTTGAACGCCCTTCCATTATCAACATTAAACAGAATACCATTGACTGTTTCATATGAAGACATGTCACAATGTGGTGAGAGCCTTTGATGGAACCGAAAGGAAAGTGATGGGTCGAATTGACATCCCTCGAGATTGGACCGAATACATATGAAGTTGATTTTTGGTGATGGATATCTAGGCCTCCTATAATTGTTTAGTGGGAGACCATGGATACATTCGGCAGAGCGGTGCCCTCTTCATTGCACCGTAAATTCAACGTTGGAGGAGGATATCATAGCAACAATACTAGCAAGGCCTCTTATGTTGAGGCCAATGAAGAGGCTATCGAAAGTGTTCTTTCTCGCTTCTTTAGAAATCATTAACGCCACCTTCATTTCGAAGGAAGTGTGATGCCAAGACTCAAAATGTCTAGAGCCACGAGGATGGCCCTACAAATGATGATAGGGACGGAGCATTGCTGTGAAAAGGGCTAGGAAGACAGCTGCAAGGAGGGTTCAAATCCCAAAACTAAGTGAGAAGAAGGATCGCTTTGGTTTGGGTTTCAAGCCGCACCATAAGCACAGGAGGCAAGAAATTGAGAAACGCCGAGCGAGAAGAAAAGCGTGTCTAAATGGAGAAGAAGTGGAGTGGAACCATGACATTCCCACCTATATCCAAATCCTTTAAGATGGAGGATTGTCGATGTAAGAAAGTCATCAAAGTTAATGCTGTACACAATGAGGGATCGGAGCAGGGAAGCCTCGAGGGCATTCGCCTACGAACCAGTGGAGCTCTCGAATAATTGACCGCCAAGACCTTCCAGTAGTCTTTAGGAATTTTTCGAGTAATTCCCAAACATGTCTCATACTCTAGGCCTAGGAGTAGTAAGATTACATTTGTGAAATAGGCTTATGTTCATCTTTTATTATTTAAATAAAACATAACTTTTATTAATTTAAACAAGTATTGTTTCATTTTTATCAACCAATATTCCTTTAAATTTTGGAAATTCTTATTCTTTTATTCATAGCACATAAACAATCATTCTTAGATTCATTCATTCTTTGTATATTCTTTCATACCCCTACGTGTCCCTAGATATCAATGATATGAGAACCGACATCGAATCTTCTCGATTTCTCTTATGAACAAGACATGTGTTTAGAGGAACCTCGAGATTTTGAAGATGTTTAAGATTTTGATGTATCTCTTGATCTCGTTAAGAATGGTAAAGCAGAGGAGAAACAAATCATGCCACATGAGAAAGAGGCAATAGAAAATATAGCCCTAGAGAAAGGGAAGGAGTTGAAAATTGGAACCCTAATTAGCGAGGACACAAGGCATGGTCTCGTTGAGTTTCTTCGAGAGTTCAAGGATATCTTCGCTTGGTCGATCGATATGCCCGGATTGAGTACCGACATTGTAGTGCATCATATTCCGATAAGACAGATTGTACCGACCCAACAAAAGTTGGGAAGAATGAGGCCGATATCGCTCAAAATAAAGGATGAGGTCAAGAAGCGCTCGATGCAGATTCTTGCAAGAAGTGAAGTATTCAATGGGTAGCTAACATTGTACCTATTCCTAAAAAGGATGGGAAGGTACGAATGTGTTGACTACGAGACTTGAACAAAGCAAGCCCAAAGGATAATTTTCCTTTACCACACATTGACACTTTGGTGGACAACACACACAGATATTCGTTGTTCTCCTTCATGGATGGTTTCTCGTGATATAATCGATAAAGATGCATCCAAAGGACATGGACAAAACCACCTTCATAACCTTATGGGGGTACTTTTTGTTACAAAGTAATGCCGCTTTGGATTAAAGAACGCAGGGCAACTCACAAACGGGCCATGGTAAATTTATTCCGTGACATGATGCATAAGGATATTGAGTATATGTTGATGATATGATTGCTAAATCGCATACGTAAAAAAGAGCACATTGAGGTCTTGAGAAGATTGTTCTTGAGGTTGAGAAAATTTCAGCTTGAAGCTCAATCCAAAGAAAGTGTACTTTTGGAGCCGATCGGAAAGTTATTAGGCTTCAGAGTCGTGAAAAGGAATTGAAGTCGACTCGACAAGGTCGAGCTATACGAGAGTTACCTCCATCACGCACTCGTAAGAAAGTTCAAGGTTCCTAGGAGGTTGAATTACATTGTTCGGTTCATTTCACAACCGACCGAGAAATGTGATCCTATCTTTCGCCTCATCGAGAAGTACAATCAAGGAACTTGGGATGAGAAATGCCGAATGCTTTTGAAAAGGTCAAGCAAGATTTTTGAATGCTCCTAGATTATCTCCACCAAGCCCAGATAAACCGTTAATACTATACTTGTCGTTGTTTAGTAATTCTATGGGATGTTTGCTTGGTCAACATGACGAGTCGTGGAAAAAGAGAAGGCAATTTATTATCTCAGTAAGAAATTCACTGACTGTGAGATGAGATATTCACCAATTGAAAAGTTTTGTTGTGCGCTGATTTGGACAACTCAAGATTAAGACAAGACATGCTATACCATACCACTTGGCTCATCTCAAAACTTGATCCGTTGAAATACATGATGGAGTCAACGCTCTAAATGGGAGAATGGCGAGATGGCAAATTTTGCTTTCGTAGTTTGATATAGTCTACATAAGTCAAGGCTATAAAAGGAAGTGCGATAGCGCACTTTCGCCAAGAGGGCTCTAGAGGATTATGAGCCATTGAACTTCGATTTTCCAAATGAGGAGTTGATGTGTATAGTAATAACTAAAAATTCTTCTTGAAGCTCAATTTTGATGGGGCTTCTAAAATGCGGAAATGGAATTGGGGCGCCTTTGGTATCTCCGAATGGCGATCATTACCCTTTTACGCAAGTTGGATTTTGATTGCACTAATAATATGGCTGAGTATGAAGCATGCACCATGGGACTTCAAGCAGATATAGAGCGAGGTATAAAAACCCTAGAAGTATATGGAGATTCTAAGCGCTGGTTGTTTATCACTTAGAGGTGAATGGGAGACAAGGGACCCTAAATTGATTAGTTATCGAAGGGTAGTTTTGGGGTTACTTGAGGAATTTGATAGCATCACCTTCAATTATCTCCCACGAGACAAAAATTAGATGGCGATGCTTTAGCAACCTTGGCCTCAATGATCAAAGCTTAATAAAGAAGAAGAAATGAAACCAATTCAAATGAGTGTTTATGAGACTCCATCATTGTTGTAACATTGAGAAGGAAGGAAATGACAATAACCCCTAGTATCAAGATATATTGTGATACGTGAGAGACCAGTAAATACCCAATGTGCAAAAGCCGGTGAAAATGATAAACGAACTTTGAGGAGGTTAGCTTGTGACTATGTTTTAGATGGAGATATCATGTACAAGAGACGAAAGACCAAGTACTTTTGAGATGTGTCGATGCTGTGGAAGCTAAGCTAATTTTAGAAGAAGTTTATGAAGGTGTGTGTGGGACACATGCAAATGGGTTCACGATGGTGAGGCAAATCATGAGGTTTGGCTATTATTGGGCTACTATGGAAGGAGATCAGATTAACTACACCAAGAAGTGCCATAAATGTTAGATTTGTGGGGACAAAATTCATGTTCCACCTTCACCTTTGCATGTTATGACTTCTCTGTGGGTCTTTTCCATGTGGGGCATGGATGTTATTGGACCAATATCACCAAACCTTCGAATAGACATCGGTTTATCTTCGTGGTAATTGACTACTTTACAAAGTGGGTAGAGGTCGCCTTGTGCAAGTGTTACTAAGTCAAGAAGTGAGTCAATTCTTGAAGAAGGAGATCATTTGTCGATATGGAATGCCCGAGAAGATCATATCTCGACAATGCATTGAACTTAAATAACAAAACGATAGCGGAGGTTTGCGACCGCTTCAAGATCAAGCATCACAATTCTTCTCCTATCGTCTAAAATGAATGGGGAAGGGAAGCCGCCAACAAGAATATTAAGAAAATAGTGGGGAAGATGATCGAGACCTATAGAGATTGGCATGAGAAGTTGCCATTTGCAATCCTAGCCTATCGAACATCCGTCAGAACCTCTATTGGGGCAACTCTATTCTTGCTAGTTTATGGGATGGAAGCAGTATTACCTATTGAAGTAGAAATACCTTTTCTTCGAATTTTGACGGAGGTAAAGTTAGATGAAGCTAAGTAGGTTCAATCCCGGTGATGACTAGTTGAACTTGATTGAGGAAAAGAGGCTAAAAGCCATTCGACATGGTCGATGTATCGAAGCTTAATGATGCGAGCTTATGACAAGAAAGTTCACCAAGAGAATTCCATGAGGGAGACCTTATGCTAAAAAGATCCTTCCTATTCAAAAGGATTTTAGAGGAAAATGGATGCCGAATTGGGAAGGGTCATATGTCGTGAAGAAAGCTTTCTCCGATGGTGCATTGATCTTAGCAAAATGGATGGGAAAAGTTTACCCAATCCAAGGAACTCTGGCTTAGTTAAAAATAATTTGTCTAAATAAGAAGAGAATCTAAGGTGAAAACTCGCAAAGGGCTTTTGAGATTTAAAAAAAAAAAAACGAGAGGCCAAGGTGAAAACCAGAAAGGGCACCTTAGACTAAAGGGTTTTGAGTTGAAAACCTTAAAGGGCAACTCAAATTTTGAAGAGTGCACAATGATCTTGCTACAAAGAGCTAAGAATATCAAACCTGGGGCATCAACAGAGTACTTGGGATCTTTTAAACATATGTTGAACTCAAGAAAGACTTCATGGAGCTGGTGTATAGGCACTCAAGCAAATGATATCTAGAGAATCTAACTTCTATCTTGTTGGCTATCTTTAGATTCTATTTCTTCTAAAAGATAGGCTAGCGATTGATACCCTTTTGTATCTTTTTGATAATTCATTCAAATCCAATTATTCTTAAAAGTTTATTCATCTTCTATTATTCTTTAAGTATGTTGCATTGAAATAATAATAGATGAATTAAATATGTTCACAAATGAGGTTTTATGATTACTCGAATTTCTAGATAATACAAGAAACTAAACCAGACAATTGTTCGAGAAATTCGTAAGTAAGGGATGAAAGAACTTATGGAATTCCTTTCTTCCAAATTCAAAAGGAAAATAGACAAAACCAATAATTCGGCTTCTACAGATATCCTCAAGGATCGTAGCATTAGAGGACTGCTTACGTGCTAAGCATGAATGAAACATTGAGAAAAGAAAAGACAAATGAAGGAATGAATGATGACGTCTAGGATAGGGTCATATTCACAACATTTTGCATCATAACATGTTTAATTAGGAACATTCGACTCACTTCAAGCATAGCATCCTAAATTATCGTGCATAATCATTCTACAGTTATCGGAGACAAATAGCTTTAAACCCCAAAACAAGAGGGTAATAAGTCAGAAGATAGCAGATCTCACCTTCGATGTTGACGCTGAAGCGATCCAAGATGATGACTTATCTCTCAGATTCTACGGGGCGATCGAATATATAGCTGATTTGACTTTCACGTGTTTACGATGAAGCAAATCTAAGATGATTTGTCACCTCTGTATTGTTATAGAACAAATCGAAGTCTGACATTTCCCCGTGATGGAAGGCGCATACACAGCAGATCTCACCTTCGGATGTTTACTACCAAGCAGATCCAAGATGATGATCTTATCTCTCTCAGACGGCAGGAGCAGATCGAAGATATAGCTGATTTGGCTTTCACGTGTTTACGATGAAGCAAATCTAAGATGATTTGTAGCCTCAGATTGTCGAGAACAAATCAAAGTCCGCATTTCCACTTTGATGGAAGGCGACGACAGCGATCTCACCTTCGATGTTTTTACCAAGGATCCAAGATGATAGATCTTATCTCTCCAGATTTGGTGGGGAGCGATCAAGATATAGCTGATTTGACTTTCACGTGTTACGATGAAGCAAATCTAAGATGATTTGTCATCTCAGTATTTTCGATGAACAAATTGAAGTCCGCATCTCTACTTCAATAGAGAGCGATACATAGCGATCCGACCTTCGATCGCATTAGATTGAAACAAGATCCAAGATGATTTGGCATCCTTGTGCTTACAAGGAGCAAATCAAAGACATAGCTAATTTAGTTTTCACGTGCTTATGATGAAGCAAATCTAAGATGATTTGTCATCTCTATATTGTCGAGAACAAATCAAGAAGAAGATTTGGCATCTCTATGTTTGGTAAGAATGATCAAAGATATCAACATGACAATCCCGAGTTTGCAAGAAAAGATTGAAGACCATAATAGGATCGGTCAAATTTGGTCTTTCTAAATCTTTACTCGATTCCTCATACACGAATGAGCAAAGAGGAGCAAATTGAAGAGCCCAAATTTTGACTAGGCTGAAAACTAAATAAATAAATAAACAATTGTTTATTTAACGGTCCAAGTTCATGTTACAAAACCCAAACGGTGGGCCCAAACGAAATATTTCGCACCCATTGACCCTAAGTTATTACCAAACAGACCTAAAACTACCCAAGAGACCCATTTACACTCCAAACCCAAATCGAAATGGCCCAAAAGCCCAAGTAACTTTAAGGAAACAGAAACCCTAGGGTTTCTTGAGGACTACAAGGTCATAAAGAGCTTCGGAAGCCTTAGGAGTGTCTGTTGAATTCCCAAAATTGAGGCCATTAATGAGTCTTCTCAAAGACACTGGACGACTCCTCGCCTACCAATCAGCCACCGACACTACCGCCAGACATTACCGGATTTTATGAGCACCGCAAAGAAAGGAAAGAAACACAGCAGACACTGAAAAACAAAAAAGGAAACTAAAGAGATCTAGAGATCACAATCAAGGATATGATACAATAGCAGCAAAAAATGGAAAGAAATCTTTGATTTCTTTCCGCTTTATGTAATCACAAGAGTGGCTATAAAAGCCCTAAATCAAACCATTGTAAAGGACCGAATTTTGATGAAATAAAAACCTACTTACAAATAACCATTCGTAGGTGTTACAAGCGGTCTTAAGGTGATACATATACTCTATATTCTATCGTTATTTTACCATCGCTTGCAAATCGATTATTGAGATATTAAAAAGAAAGAGGTTACTGTGACTTACCATGGAAAGCGAAGGCTTTTAACCTTTTGAACCTCCGTAACGACGGCGCATGAGCTGCAGCAGACCACTGGTTTGAGCGTGGCCTATAGAGGCTGCACTCGGTTCCTTCCTCCTCTCTCTTCGTAGATTTTCACCGAGTTTTTTTTTAAATAGGCTTCTAAATTATTTTTTAAGTGAAATTTAGCTTATATAGCCCAAGAGAAACGATGCCGCTTTTAGCTTAGTTTGATAAGCTTAAACGACGACGCTTTTAAGACCCTAGGATCCGCGCTGACCCGATTACCCGGGAGGATCCGCAAGATTTTCAAAGATTGGGTTAATTACCCAATTGGTCCTTCCATTTTTTTGCGCTTATAATTATGTTTCATTCTATTTCTAATTTAGCCCTAATGAATTAATTTTATTTCAATTTAGTCCCAACAGAAGCATTCTAGGCTTATAACAAAATCATTGCTTTTGGGAATAGGCAATTTGCCCAATGAGTCCCTTTTATTTTACGCTGTTTTAAATTGGGCCTTAATTCGCTTTTATTTCTTTTAAATTCATCCCGTAATTTTGTTGAACTTTAAATTTAGCCCTATATTCATTTATTATTATTATATATATATTTTTATATGTAGATATTGTTTTATTTTTTTAAAAAAAACCTTACTTTTATATTATACACTATAAGATTATTTTATCATATATATATTATTATTATTTATCGTATATTATTTTTCACAAATTATTATTATTATTTTCCATCATTGTTTTATATATTATTATTATATTTTACTTGTATTATATATTTATTAATTATTTATATATATTATCCTTACATATATACTTTCGTTATTTTATATCATATCTATAATAATTTTATTTCCTATATATTCAAATTATATTTTATTATATAACATTTATTATATTTTATTTTTATTCCATATTACTTATTATTTTTATATATGTTATGTATATCATATATTATCTACTATATTATTTATTATTCATTATATTATTTAAAATTTCAAAGTTTGTAAATTGAATTATATTTTTAACTCATATTATACATATGTTAAATTATTAATTATTTATTTATTATGTATTATTTTAAAATGATATTTTTATGTTATTTGTTATTTTATAAACTCGTTCACATACTTTTTATTTTATATTTTTAAAACAATATATTTTATATATAATTATTATTCTTTTATAAATATTTTGTTATTATGTTTTATATAGGTATAGCAAATAATATTTTAAGATTATTATTAAATATTATGTCTTTATTTATATGTATATTTTGTTAATAATAACTCATTCCATTTTTTCATATATATATTGCATATATCGTGTGTTACATATTATTTTATATTTATTATTTAATATTACATTTCATGAACATGTACATTGATATTGTATTATTCTTTTTGTATGTCATGCATTATTTTATTACTTTTTGTATATCATGTATTATTTAATTATTACTTTGTATGTTTGTACATTTCGCTTATTCATTTCGTAATACATGCTATATATATATCTTTGTATGCATATTGTTAATATTTGCTATGTATATATTATTTTTATATGAATGTATCTAATGCCCGATCTTTATATTACTACCATCATTTTGTTTAAATGCACATATTATTTACCTACTACCATAATATGTTACTATGTATAATTTATAATACGATACAATTCCCCACGCATCATTTTTTTAAAAAAAAAAGCCCGAAGTTTTCAAAAATATAAAGGCAATGCTTGGTGTTTGGAAATTTCGAGAAAGTAGTGCCCTAACTTATTGGGTTGCGACTTTTCTCGTTAAGTCCGAATAATCAAGTACCCTTCTTAGTTTTCAAAGGTTTTCAAAATGTGAGCAATCGTCTTGGAATTGCAAAGCAATATGTCCTAACTTATTGGATGTAGCGTTTTGTTATTACGAGATAGGGATTTCTAAAAGCTAACTTAGTGTCAATACTTTGATACGAGTGAACTCTAATTTTTTAAAAATAAAATAAAGAGGACTACATCTTAAAATTTTTGAATTTTCGACATTAAAGACACTTGATAATCAATTAGGTATCAATTTTTGGGCGCCACGAAGGTGTTAACCCTTCTCGAACGGGTTTGAACGTAACCGACTCGAACCTGTTCTTTATTTCTTAGACCAAAACAAATGTTTTAAAACAAAACATTTTATAAGGTGATCCAATCACACCTAAAAAGATTGGTGGCGACTCCCGTTGTTTTTTCTTAAAGTCGATTCCCATTTTCCAAAACTCGATTTAAAAATGGTTTCGACAATTAGCAATAATGTTATCTGTGCCTTTTACATATAAAACTTCAAAATTTAAACTACATAATTCATTATACCATCTAATTCTTCTAGGTAAGGTTTCTAAATTATTATTAGTAAGAAATTGTTTAACTGCCTGATTGTCAGTTTTTATTATAAAATTTTCAGATGCTAGATATATGAGAAAGGTTTTTATTGCTTTTTTAATAGCTAATAATTCTTTTTCATATATAGCATAATTAATTTCATTTGGTTTAAATTTTCCGGAACTATATCCACATATTAGTTCTTCATTTTTTGCTGTTTTAGCCTTTAAAATTCATCCCCAATAATTTTGTGATGCATCATTTCTAAAATTAATCTATCACCTTGTTTTGGTAAATAAACTTTTGGGTTATAATTTATTTCTGATTTTATATTTTAATAATTTTTAGTCTCTTTTAGACCAATTAAAAATTTTATCCTTTTCAATTTTTCATATAAGTCACCTATTTTTTGAGATAAGTTAGAAGAAGTTTCTTCAATAATTAACTATTCCTAAAAATTATTGAAGTTGTTTTTGATCTTTAATTTGTTTAGAAAATTCTTTTATTTTTACTATAATATGATCTTGTAGTTTAAGACCATCAGCAGATAAATTTAATCCTAAGAATTCTATTTCGATTTTTCTAATTCTATTTTCTTAAGACTCGAATAATTCCATGTTTTATGAATTCTTGAGAGATAATATTTAAATATTTTCTATGTTTTTCTAGTGTTTCGAAAATATTAAAATATCATCTATATAAATTACACAAATTTTTTATATTTATTAAATATAGAATCCATCCATCTTTGGAAGATTTGAGGTGCATTACATAACCCAAATGGCATTACTCTCCATTGATAATGACCATTAGGTGTACTAAAGACCGTTAGTGGTTTAAAATCATCGCTTAGCATTATTTGCCAAAATCAAGTTTACAATCAAATTTACTAAAATATTTTGCTTGTTTAGCTTGATTAATCAAAACATCTTTTCTTGGTATAAAATATTCATCAAAAATAGTATTTTGGTTTAGTCTTTTATAATTAATTACCATCCTAGCTTTTCCCCTTTTCATTTTTGCATGATTTCTTACCATAAAAGCTGGACTTGAGTGTGGACTATTAGTTTTTTCTATTAATCCTTTTTCTAATAATTCCTTGATTTGTATATCAAATTCATCTATATCTTGTTTAGTATAGATCATGGGTTTAATTCTAATAATTTTATTAGGATTTTGTAACACCTCAATTTGGGCCTAGAAGTTTTGGGCCTTGAGCATGGAAGCGGTTGAAGGCACTTATAATATTTTGTTGTGCATGTAAATTTCGTTAATGAAGGCTTGTTTTAGTGGTTAATGCTTTGAGAAGTGTTGGAGAAGTCCTGGTTTCAAACCTAGACTCTAGCAAAAATTTTGGTTTAAGGTGAATCAAACCCTGGGTGTAGTAGGTAGGCCTTAAGAATATTGTTGGAGAAATTGTGCCACAAAAAGCCTTGTGGTCTAGTGGCAAAGTAGCACCACATAAGAGGCAGGAAGGTGGCGTCATAGAGTTGGCAATGAGGTCCAGGGTTCGAAACTCATGACAATCAAAGAGCATTTATTTTGCTAACAGGGGGCGGCAAGAGTTGGTGTTGAATTTAAGCTTTGATGATGGAGGGATCCCACATCGGGAAGCTAACATAAGAGTGGATGCGAAGCTAGCTTTAAATAAAGAGAACCATGAGGAGAGTAAAGGTACCTTTCTTGGTTGATCTCTTTCGCTTTATGGCGTGCTCTTTTGGGTTGGGCATCGGCTAAGAGTGCTCGAAGCACGGATTAACTCCAGTCTCTTATCAAGTGTGTATTTCTCACTACTCTAGCTGTAGGATGGCTACTTCAGTCATGATGGGTCGAAAGGGGCCATGTGGGCCCAATAGGCCTATGGGCCCAATTGGATAAGTTGTTTGATTGTGTAGTAAATATTGGACTAGGCTAGGTGAATCTCATATCTATGGCTAGATTTGGGCTAAAAGGGCCACACGAGCGCAGGGCCCATTTAATGGAAAAGGGCTTTAGGCCCATTCGTATTGTTATCCCTGCTTAGAATACTTTAGTTTACCAAATTATCAAATACCCCAGGTTGTAAAATTACTAAAGTACCCCTAGATATAAAATTACCCAAATATCCTCGATTTGTAAAATTACCGAAATACCCTCAGTTTGCAAAATTACTGAAATACCCTCGATTTGTAAAATTACTGAAATACCCTCGACTTGTAAAATTATCAAAGTACCCCCGATTTACAGAATTACCGTTTTACCCTCGGTTTACAAAATTATTGAAATACCCCTGTAGGGTAGAATTATCGAAATACCCTTGTAGGGTAAAAATACCGAAATACCCTTGTAAGGTAGAAATACCGAAATACCCCTGTAGGGTAAAATTACTGAAATACCCCTGTAGGGTAGAATTACCAAATACCCTTGTAAGGTAGAAATCTTTGGAATACCCTTATAGGTAGAAATACCAAATACCCCTATAGGTAGAATTATCAAATACCCCTGTAGGTAGAATTACCGAAATACCCTTGTAGGGTAGAATTACCAAATACCCCTATAAGGTAGAAATATCGAAATACCCTGAAGGGTAGAAATACCAAAATACCTCAGTAGGTAGAATTACATAATACCTCGTAGGTAGAATTAGAAATACCCCTATGGGTAGAATTACTGAAATACCTTTGTAAGGTAGAAATACCGAAATACCCTTGTAGGGTAGAAATACCGAAATACCCTTGTAAGGTAGAATTACTGAAATACCCTTGTAGGGTAGAATTACCAAAATACCCTTGTAGGGTAGAAATATCGAAATACCCTTGTAGGGTAGAAATCTCGAAATACCCCTGTAGGGTAGAATTATTGAAATACTCCTGTAGGATAGAATTACCGAAAAACCCTTGTAGGGTAGAAATACCGAAATACCCCTGTAGGGTAGAATTACCGAGATACCCTTGTGGGGTAAAATTACCATTTTGTCCTTAGGGTGTTAGATGACTATTTTGCCCTTGTGGGCAAGTAACTGACTTGGATTGTGTGGTTGACGGATTTGATTGTGAATATATGTTGGTGATATGATTGACTTGACTGTGATTGTTTGATTCAAATATGGGCATGACATTCTGCATACATGACATGTTGCATGGGTTGGGATTTTGCACGGAGGAAGATCGATCCGTTAGGATCGCATGGTTGCTTGACAACGTGGATTCACCAAGGCTTAAGAGCCGTATATTCGCATCGATTTGATAAGTTCGCACGGGTCGCCCGAGACGACTGTGGACCGATCGATGGCTGAGTGCCGATCATATTTACCCGAGGCTGTATGCCGATTATATTACCGTCGCTGATGGCTATGTGCCTAACATGATACAGCTACCGATGGCTTAAAGCCTTCCGATTATGACTTTGCGCCAACCTACATATGGTTCTGTGCCAACCTGATTATGGCTGTGTGCCAAACGTATGTCTAAAGCTATGTGCCAACATATGATTATTGACGACTCTATGTCGATCACATTTACTTAGGTCGTGTGCCGCTTATGTTACTCTAGTTGAGGGCTATGTGCCTAACATAATGTAGTTGTCGATGGCTTTGTGCCACGATTCGTTAAGTAGCTTTTCCACATTATTCGCTTCGTGGCTTTGCCACAATATTCAGATCCGTGACTCGTCACAATATTCGCTCGCGCGACCATGCCGCAAATTCGTGGTGTGTAGTGGATGGGTGGGTCGAGTTGTCTCCCACATGGTGTAAAGTTGGTACGAGGATGTATACGGATGGATTGGGTTGGGTTTGCATTCATATTTTGATTCTGATTACATTACGACATCGATTTCGATTCTCATACCTAATTCGATTATGGTTCGATTCGATTTACATTCGACATCGATTCGATTCGTTACCTAATTGATTCGATTCGATTTTGATTCTCACACCGATTTCGATTCGATTCGATTCTCATTTTGATTCTAATTCGATAATGTTTCTTATTCGTAATAGGCTAAGGCCTATCTGCATCGTCTGTTAAAATGGGCTAAGGCCCAATTAATACTAAAATCGTAAGTAGGGTCAGCCAAACTTTTAATTCTTTTATATGACCTGATCGTTCCTTTTATATAGTAGGGATTTCACACTGATTTTTGTAAACTCACCCCGCTTATTAACCTTTCGTAATTTCCAACCTTAGACGGATCGAGTCATGCGAGGGCTTGGAGAAAGCCACAATCGTTTATGTTATAGTTTTGATTATTACTTTTAAATGTTTTTATGTGGGTTGTAGTAAAGTCGTTGTAATTTTCTGGATTTCAAATTTGGAATTTTATTTATTGTTGTTATAATTGCTAGTATTAGAACACGATTTTCCAAAGCAACTATCGTTGTTCAAAACATCACGATCCGTAATTGTTTTTAAATTAAGCTTCCAGAATCGCCAAGGTTTTAGAAAGTTGTTAAGAATGTTATTCAAATTGAGGTTTTCTAACAAGGTTTAAAAAGGGTATAAGTTTTAATTATTAAGAAGGGTTTTAATGGAAACATGGTTTTCAAAAACACTTCAATGTGACACGCCAAATTCGAGCGAACTTCCAGTGTGGGTTTGGGGTGTTACTGATTTTAATTTTATTTCACAATATCTTGGACTATTTTGCCATAATTTTAATGGTTCTTCACTAAAATTATTTTCTAGAATTTCAAACAACCAATGATTTGTTTCTAGTTGTTTAATTTGTTCCTTTTTATTGGTCTAAATCCTTTATCACATACAAATTTATGATTTTCTATTAAAGGTATTTCTACGTAAGTTTTTTTCATTGACAATATCACTATATTTTTATCTATAGAAAACGGTAAATGATGATATATAAAATTATTTCCTAATAATATGTCTCCATGCATTTCAGAAAACACAATATTTTAGGAATTACATGTAATAGCCCAAATTTGACCGGGCATAAATGTAAGAAAATAAATGGGCAAATAAATATTAATTTATTAAGAGTCGATTTACAAAGCACCGAATACAACAGAGCCCAAACATTTAATCCGGTCACACTGTGTACCCATTTACATTCAAGCCCAAATATTTAAACACCATCGCCCAAGTACTTAAAACCCAAAGAACCCACTTGCTACTGCGGACCTAATTACATTACACTGCGCTTTAACCCATCTACCAGACTAGCCCAAATTTAAAACACCCAAAAACCTAAAGGACTTAAGGAAGCAGAAACCCTAGGGTTTCCTAAACACTATGGCGCCATAATAGGTTCTAGAGGATTCAGGAGCGTCTGCTCAGTCCCCAAATCGAGGTCGCCATTAATGCACCGTCCCGAGGGCCTTCAATGCCCACCAATGCCCGGCCACCGCCCTCCTCTATCCGCCCGAATCGCCAATCTAACAGACGACCATCACCGAGATCTTCGGGTACTGTAAAATGGAAAAGGAAACACAGCAGATATGAAAAGCGAGCAAGAAAAAGGAAACTAAAACAATGGAATCTCAAGAGATCACGGTCAAAGATACGGTGGATATAGTAGACAAGAAATAGAAAGAAATCAAGATTTCTTTCCCAGCTTATGTAATGAAACACTGGCTATAAAGCCATCTTTTGTAACCTGTAAAAGGGGATCCTTTTTTGAGAAAAAAAATACACATAGAGAAAAAAAACGACAAAGATATTGTACTCCAAATATTTTTGCAATAATATATCAGAAGAATTTCGAGAGAAACGAAGGTGATCTATTGTTTCTACTCTTATTTCATTGCTTTATTGTAAATAACTTATATATAATACATTAAGAGAAAAGCTAAGCTTTTCAGATCCCGACGCCATGTGTGGCGGAGTTGGTGATGGTGCATGATGTCGAGCACGAGGTCCGATGAATGAGTGTAGGCCTAGGCCTAGGAGGAGCTCGAGGGTTGGGAAGAATTTTGAGGATTTCTCTCTTTTTTTCTCTAAACCGGTGCTAAATGATTTTGAAGCTTAACATTTGGCTTATATAGCCTCAACGAAACGACATTGTTTCTGCTTAATCTAATAAGCCCAAAACGGTGTCGTTCTAAAGATTCCAAGGTCCGCGTGTTGACCCGATTACCCGGGGATGATCCGCTTGTTTTTGTAAAGTGGGTTAATTGCCCAATTGGCCCTCTCGTTTTTTAATTTTTATAATTTCATCTTATCTATTTTTAATTTAGCCCTAATTATTTAATTTTGTTTCAATTTAGTCCCTCAATGTTTTTAAACAGTATTCGAAAAACAGTGTCATTTAGGATTAGGGCAAATTGCCCAGTGAGTCCTCTGAATTTAACGCGCATTTCAAATCAGGCCCAGAATTTTTTTTATTATTTTGGAAATTAACCTTAGATCTTCTAATTAAATTCAAGTTTAATCCTTTTTATATTTTAATTTACTTTAAATACTTTATATATTTTTTATAAATATTAGCTATATATATTATTATTATTTTCCATTATTGTTTATTATTATATATTTTATCTATAAATTATATAATATTATATATCTTATTTTATATATTTCTTTATATTTTTTAGAATTGTATTATTATTTACTAGATTTGTAAATGGAAAATAAATTTTAAAAAAATTATTAATAAATAATAGTATATATTATCCTTATTTATAATAGTATTCATATTCCATTTGTATATATTACACCTTTTCTTTATATATTTTATATATCATTTATTTTATAATATTTTATGAAAATTACTCATATCCTATTTATTGTTTTATATTTTACCTATAATATGGGCTATACAATATATTTTTAAATTCTATTATATGTTATACATTTTTTATACTATGTTTCTATATGTAAAATATTTGTTACTTTATTATTATTATTATTATTATTATATGATACCATATTATATTTCGTTATAATTATTTATGAATTTTATTACATACTATATTTTTATTATTCAATATTCCTTATAATATCTATCTTTCTTATATATTTTTATTTTTTATACTAATAATTTTACCATATTTTTATATGCAAAATACTTATTATATTCTTATTATTTTATATTATATTTCCTTATATTTTATTCATATTATATTATTATATATAACTTATTTTAAACATTTTAATTTATATTTTAGGTATTTCTTTATCAATAATTACTCACTTTATTTTATATTTTAATGTATATATTATACTATGTCAATATATTAGATGTTGGTCTCATAATTAAATGTTGAGTGCTTGACTTATTATTATTTTTATTGTATTTTTTATATATATATGTGTCAAATTGCATATCATGCATCATTTTTATTATCAATATGTTTAAATATATGATGAATTACATGTTTATGTGTTTTACCTATTCTTCTTAAATATATATTGTGTTTTATGTATATTTTACTTATTTAAAATATGCCATGTTTCTTATATGTATATGTTAGTTAATGTATGATATTCATGCTATTGTGCTTTTACTATAACATGTTATCTCGTATGTTATGTTAATATACTCCTTCATGCATAGATCTTAAAAAACGAGACTCTAAAATTTTCAAAAAATAAAGGCAATGCTTGGTGTTTGGAAATTTCGAGAAAATAGTGCCCTAACTTATTGGGTTGCAACTTTCTCGTTGAGTTCGAATAGTCAAACACCCTTCTAAGTTTTTAAGGTTTTCTAAGTGCAAGCAACTGTCTAGGAATTTCAAGACGTTGTGTCCTAACTTCTCGGATATGGCGTTTCGTTGTTTCGAGATAGGATTTCCAATGAGGCTAACTTAGTGTCGATATCTTAAAAATATTGTGTCCTAACTTATTGGATGTAATATTTTGATTTATTTGATACAAGTGAACCCTAATTTTCAAAATCAAAATATTAAAAGAGGATTGCATCTTAAATTTTTAAATTTCCGACATTAAAGACACTTGATAATCAATTAGGTACTAATTTTTGGGCGTTACTAGGTGCTAACCCTTCCTCGCACGTAATCGGCTCCCGAACTCATTTTCTAATTTTGTAGACCAAAACTAATGATTTTTAAACAAAACGCTTTTAAAAGGTGATCCAATCACACCTAAAAGGTTGGTGGCGACTCTGCTTCATTTTTTCTTAAAGTCGATTCCCATTTTCCAAAACTCGATTTAAAATGGTCTCGACAGCTTAGCGACTCTGCTGGGGACTAATAAGAGAGTCAAGCCGTGTAATTGATTATCTCTTGTCTTAATGTTGGAAATTAAAATTTTTAAAATTTAATCCTCTCTGTATTACATGTGTTTGTATTATTGCATGTGTTGCTATATTCGATATGCATTGCATTTGCATGACTGCTGTGGTCACACCCTTAAGTGGGAGTGAGAAGCTACGCCTTCGTGAGGTTTTTGCCTTCGTGCGGGATAGTGGATCACTTTCGGATACATTCGCATTCTATGGTTTCGTGAGATTTTCATCTCCGTAGCCATAGGGAAATGTATTCCCTGAATCGAACTCGATTCAAATGAGCCTATAATGGGTGAGAATAGAGGAATCTGCTAGTTCGGGTACCTCAAACTTTAGAACCAACCTCATATAGAAAAACCGTAAGAGCCCAACTTAGTTAGAGTTAAACTTTAGATATTACCCTTATAAATTATCGTTGAGATTTATTGATATCATGTAATACTGACTATTTCTTTTCTTTTGTTTGCATGTCATTTTGCATTTACAAAGGTATCGATTTACGGTCAGTTTCTAAGTTAGGAAGTTTTATTGTGGAGAACGGACTTCTTGATAGAGTCGAGGGCAACGCCGATGTTCATAGATGGTCAGAGCAAACTCAGCTAGAAAAGGAGACAAGATAACTATGGGATATATGTCGAGTCGCCGATTATACTCATATTAATGTCACACAGAATAATCTCCAAGAGCTTAAGGAAATTTGGGATCAGTAGGGCAATGAGACCAAGCAGTTATTCTATGATAATTACGGAGATTTACCTTACTTGCTCGATATTCAGGTAGATGAGCACTTGTTCCGAGCCCTTGCTCAGTTTTGGAACCCAGCGTACAGTTGTTTCACTTTTGGGGAAGTAGACTTGGTACCTACCGTGGAGGAGTACACTGCCTTACTTCGTTGTCCCAGGTTTCAGAGTGATAGGATCTATTCTCGAGCTGCTTGTGTCCCTACCTTTTGGAAGAAATTAATGACCATTACGAGGATGAGCGAGCAGTGGATCACAAATGTAATTAAAGAGAAGGGTGAGTGTAAGTGCATTTCATGGGACGCTTTGAAAGATATGCTTTTGACACACCCCAATAAGACGAATAAGGTAGACATTTTTGCCTTAAGTTTGTATGGACTGATGGTTTTCCCTAGGGCTTTGGGATATGTGGACGAGGCAACCACGGATCTTTTTCATCGACTTAGTAAAAGGGTCACTTCCGTCCCGCAATTTTGGCGAAACATTCGTGTCCTTAGGTGCATGTAAGAGGGCTGGTGTAGGAAGGTTTATAAAGTGTGCTCGCCAGTTACTTTTTGCTTGGTTCTACAATTACTTCTGATTGATTGATGGGACTGTTTGTCGAGTTTTCTTTGAGAACTACTCCCCAGTGAAAGATATAGTAGCCTCATCCAGAAAAGTAGATGTGCCGGAAGAGAATTGGATAGCATTACTTCGGAATCTTCAGTCGGAGGATGTTGAGTGGAGAGCTCTATGGATGGTTCTTGGCGAGATACTTTATCGATGTGGCAGCTTTGATTGGGTTCCCCTGTTGAGAATCTGGGGTGCCACTGGTTATGCCCCTTTGCTCGTGCTGAGGCAACACTGATTGAGACAGTTCGTACCAACGACTCATGGGTTGGCTCAAAGTGAGTTTGTATACAGAGGAGCCGATTACAAGAGGAAGGTTAGCGAGGTTTCTAGTGCTTGGAACAAGACTTTTCGGTTGAAGGGAGTGGCCATTAATCCTGCTACGACATGGGAATATGTCGAGTGGAGGAGTAGAAGGATTAACGATAATGTCCCTATGACAAAAAGGGAGGAATATCTACAAGTGATACCCTCAGAGCTTGATATCATGAAGCAAGAATTTAAGAGAAAGAATTTGGAGCTCGAAAAGAAGATAGAAAAGCTTGAGGAGGAGAAGATAAGAATTTGGAACTCAAAAGAAGATAGAAAAGCTTGAGGAGGAGAAGATGTACCGAGTCTAGATGTTGACCGCAAAAGAAAGAGGTGGAAAAGTTAGGAAGGAAAAAGGAAGGTTGAGGAAGACCGAGATGATTTAAAAGAGGAGTATAAGAAGGCACAAGTATCTTTAAAGAAAGTGGGGTTAGGAAGGTCTTCAAAATAGTGGCAGAAAGAAGTTCAAGTGGAAGAACCTAGAGCCGAGTATTGGGAGAGGAAGTTCCAAGAGATATGGTCGCAGAATTTGTCATTAGAGGAAGAGAATAAAGGGTTGAAGACCAAGGTAACTGAGCTTGGAAGATCCCTTCGTTGGCATCAAAACCATGATCCTATAGTCGAGTTAAAAGAGCTAAAAAGTAAGGTTGAAGATTTGGAAGTGGCATTGCATGATGGTGAACTTCGGATTGAGCAGCTCGATGCACAAGAAGATTGTATAAAAGGAGAGCTCCATCAAGTTAAAGGTCAAGTCAGAGACAGGGATTACGTTATTGGGGAGGTTATAGTCCAAATCTGAGAGATTGCTAAATATGTTCGAGACTTAGCAGTACGAGCTGATGCGTTGAGTATGATGTATGAGTCAGCGTCTGATAAAGGTCGAGAGTTAGCCCTTTTATTAGATAAAGTTAGAACTTTGGGCATTAGGGCAAAGGCGTATATGTAATCCATTTGTATGTAAAGATATTCTTTTCTAAATATAGTTTTCTAAATGAGATTGAATCGAGATTGATACCTTTTGCATTCATGCATTTGTATTACATCACATCATATACATTCCAAGTTATAGAAAGACCCTAATTAGTTAAAGTTTACTTCCAGAGAGGTAGAAAAGAAAATCTAGAAATCACACATCCTTGCGGCACTCGCACTAAAACTAAGAGTATGGATCAAAGGTTCGAACAATTGTAAAAGGATATGCAAGACCAATTACAAGAGCAGTTGGCCAAAATGCAGAATGACATGAGGGAGCAAATGCTAGAGGCTCAGAGGAATATGATGGCTAAAATGGCTCAGCTACTAAGGGCTATTGATAAAGGGAAAGCCCCCGTGGCTATCACTGGTGAGGAAGGTGAGGATCATCCTCCGTGTTTTACTTTGCCTCATGTGCCACTGCAAACCGAGGCACCTCCTAGAAGGCCATCTGTCACTGTAAGGCCTCAACATGGGCCGGTTGATGCTGGAATCCCCGTGAATTTCCCATCTATGTCGGGAAATAATTTGGGTGATAGCCCAATCAACCCTATCACTCCTGATCTGGATATGATGGAGAGGGAAAGAATGGCAACCGAATCCTCAAAACAGTTGGAGGATCGTTGCAAGTGGTTGGAGGAGAAGTTTAGGGTTTTGGAAGGCACTGGCAATCATCATATTGATGCCAAAGACTTAAGTTTGGTCCCAGACTTGGTACTTCCTCACAAATTCAAGATGCCGGAGTTTGAAAAGTACAACGGGACTACTTCGGAACACTTTATAGATAGGCTTTTTTCTCCGATTGCAGCTTACTATTATAATAAGTTATTCAAAATTCTCTCGACAGGTTTGAGAGCGCAGGGGGAGACCAGAGGTTTGGAAACCTGAACCTAAAGCCTTCAATGGTGCTCGTAGTTCCAAGGAAGGCCTTAGGCCAATGTGTTCGATGTCTAACAGTTTTTCAGAGTGGCACATATACCGGAAGTAGATAAAGTTAGCATTACTTCCATGTATCTTGTGGGTGATGAAAAAACTATGGTGGAAACCCAGAGTTGAGGATTCTTCACGCCAACCTATCACCGATTGGCCAGAGATGAAACAAGAGCTGAGAAAGATGTTTTTGCCGTGTAATGTCCAATGATAAACTATTGATCCATTATTTTCAAGACAACTTAGTAGGAGCAGCGGCTAGGTGGTACAATCAGTTGAGCCGTGCAAGAATCAGTTCATGGAGAGATCTTGCACAAGCCTTCATGCAACAGTACAGCCATGTGACTGACATGACGCCGGACAGGATCACGCTTCAAAACATGGAGAAAAAGCCTAATGAAAGTTTTAGGCAATACACACAATGATGGAGGGAGGTGGCAATGCAAGTACAACCACCACTGTTAGAAAAAGAGACCACCATGTTGTTTATCAACACTTTGAAGGCACCGTTCATCACTCACATGATTGGAAGCACCACGAAAAGTTTCGCTGATATAGTTATGGTAGGAGAGATGATTGAGAATGCCATAAAGGGCATTAAAATTGAGGGGGAAACGGCTAAAAGATCGGCCTCAAGGAGAAAGGACAACAAGGTGAATAACATGAATAGTCTCAACTCGAGGACAATCACAGATGGTCAACCCAAAGCAGCTGCAGTCGAGCAACAAAGTACTCAAAGACAGGAATTGGGTACAAGACAGAATTCAGAAAGGATACAGATTCACGCCTATCCCTATGACGATCGTGAGCTTTATCAAAGCTTATACGATGCACATGCCATTGCTCTATTTCACTTGAAACCGCTATAGCCACCGCATTCCCCAAATGGTATGATGCAATCTGCTAAATACGAATATCATGGGAATACCGGGCATTCGATTGAAAATCGCACCGGATTCAATAAGGCCGTGGAGAGGCTTATCAAGATGGGGTTGTGACAAGACTTCTAATGCTAAAATTCATATCAGATCATGGCAATCAAGGAGTGAATGCCATTGATGAAACTAGGAAAGGAAGAATCAAGGAAGATATTGCTAAGGTGAAGACACCCATGAAAGTAATATGGGAGGGATGGTGAAGAGAGGTATGTTGTCCTCGAAAAGGTAGAGAAAGAATAGAGGACTATTGTGAATTCCATGGAGAGGTGGGTCATATGATCCAAAATTGTGAAGAGTTCAAGGCCATGGTGCAAGGCTTTATGGTTAACAAAAAGCTACAAATTTTTTAGGGTAGTTCTTGCAAAAGACAAATATGTGTACTGGAAAACGAATGACAAGGAATCAGCCGACCAAGAATTATTATTTCCTTGTCGAGGAATAATGAAGTGGGGGCGCAAACTGGGCCCAAGGTCGTCATTCATAAACCCACTCTTTTCCCTTACAAGAATGACAAGAGGGTACCATGGAGCTATGACTACAGTGTAACAGTACCTGAGGGGGAGAGTATAGCCAGTGCGTCTAGGGGTGTGCAAAACGAAGGTTCCCATACATGAAGTGGGAAGTGTTATGATGAGAGGGGCATCAGAGTGGAGCCTATGAAAGCAAAGGATGTTGACGTTGAGAAGAGGAAAGAGGTTGAAGTGCCTGTCAAGGAGCCGGTAAAGGAGGAAGAGGCTAAGGAGTTCCTAAAGTTCCTAAGCATAGTGAGTATAGTGTGGTCGAATAGTTGCGTAGGGCACCAGTACAGATATCATTATTATCCCTACTATCGAGTTCGAGGTACATCGGGATGCATTGTTGAAGGTACTTAACGAAACATATGTCACCCACGACATATCCGTTAACAAGTTGGACCGGTTGGTAATAACATCGTCTTGACAATTTCATCTATTTCAATGATGATGAAATTCCACCGAGGCATAGGGTCAACCAAGGCCTTGCATATCACTACTGGTGCAAGGGATACATGCTTCCAAGTGTACTCATTGATAACGGTCCGCTTTGAACGCCCTTCCATTATCCACATTGAACAGATTACCCATTGAAAGGTCGATATAAAAACATGTCACAATGTGGTAAGAGCCTTTGATGGAACCGAAAGAAAAGTGATGGGACGAATTAACATCCCTTTAGAAATTGGGCCAAATATATATGAAGTTGATTTCTTGGTGATGGATATCAAGCCCTCCTATAATTGTTTATTGGGGAGACCATGGATACACTCGGCAGAGCAAAGGCCTCCTCATTGCACTAAAAATTGAAGTTAGTGATGATGGACGGTTAATAACCATCAATGTGGAGGAGGACATTATAGCAAAGCAGAATACTAGCAAGGCCCGTTATGTCGAGGTGAATGAAGAGGCTATTAAGTGTTCTTTTCACTCTTTAGAAATCATCAATGCAACCTTCATTCTGGAAGGAAGTGAGGTGCTGCTACCCAAAATGTCTAGAGCCACAAGGATGGCCTTGCAAATGATGATGGGGAAGGGAGCATTGCCAGGAAAGGGACTAGGAAGATAGTTGCAAGGAGGGGTTCAAATCCCAAAACTGATTGAGAAGAAAGATCGCTTTGGTTTTGGCTTCAAGCCAGACCATAAGCACCAGAGGCAAGAGATTGAGAAGCGCCGAGCGAGAAGAAAGGCGTGTTTGAACGGAGGAGAAGTGGAGTGGGAACCGATGACATTCCCATCTATATCCAAATCCTTTAAGTCGGAGGGTTACTGGTAGAAGAAAGTCATCGATTGTCTGTACACAATGAGGATTGGAGCAAGGAAGCCTCGAGGGCATTCGCCCACGAACCGGGAGCTCTCTAAACAATTGGATCATGGAGGACCTTCCGTAGTCTTTAGGAACTTTTCGAGTAATTCTCGAAACATGATTGTTACTCTAGGGCCTAGGAGTAGTTAGATTACGTTTGTGAAAAAGGCTTATAATCATCTATTATTATTTTAATAAAATATAACTTTATTATCAATTTGGACGAATATGGTTTCTTTTTATCAATCAATATTTCGTTAAACTTTTGCAATTTTCATTCTTTCATTCATAGCACATAAACAATCATTCTTAGATTCATTCATTCTTTTATATTCTTTCATACCCCACAGGCCCTAGATATCAATGATATGAGCACCGATACAAGAACTCTTGATTTCTCTTGTGAGCAAGACATGTGTTTAGAGGAATCTCGTGGATTTTGAAGGTGTTCAAGATTGTGATGTGTCTCTGATCTGTTAAGAATGGTAAAACAGAGGAAAAATGAATTATGCCACATAAGAAAGAGGCAATAGAAAATGTAGCCCTAGAGGAAGGGAAGGAGTTGAAAATTGGAACACTGATTACCGAGGACACAAGGCATAGTCTGGTTGAATTGCTTCGGGAGTTCAAGGATATCTTCATATGGTCATATCAAGATATGCCCGGATTGAGTACCGACATTGTAGTACATTGTCTTCTGATAAGACAGGATTGCAAACCAGTCCAACAAAAGTTGCGGAGAATGCGGCCAGACATTGTTCTAAAAATAAAAGATAAGGTTAAGAAGCAGTTCGATGCAGGATTCTTACAAGAGGTCAAGTACTCTGAATGGGTAGCTAATATTGTGCCGGTCCCTAAGAAGGATGGAAAGGTACGAATGTGTGTTGATTACAGAGATCTGAATAAAGCTAGCCCACAAGACAACTTTCCTTTGCCACACATCGACACTTTGGTAGACAACATGGCGGGACATTCGTTGGTTTCCTTTATGGATGGTTTCTCGGGGTACAATCAGATAAAGATGCATCCAGAGGACATGGATAAAACCACCTTCATAACCTTGTGGGCCAGTTTTTGCTACAATGTAATGCCGTTAGATCAAGAACGAAGGGCAACCTACCAATGAGCCATGGTGAACTTGTTTCACGACATGATGCATAGGGACATTGAAGTATATGTTGATGACATGATTGCTAAGTTTCAACAGAGAAAAATTATATTGAAGTTTTGAGAAGACTATTCTTGAGGTTGAGGAAGTTTCATTGAGGCTCAATCCAAAGAAAGTGCACTTTCGAGCTACATCAGAAAGCTATTGGGTTTCAGTAGTCGGTGAAAAGGAATAGAAGTTGATTCGCACAAAGTCGAGCAATACGAGAATTGCCTCCACCACAAACTCAAAAAAGTTCGAGGATTCCTAGGAAGGTTGAATTACATCTCTCGTTCATTTCACAACTAATCGAGAAATGCGATCCTATCTTTCACCTCCTCGTAAAGCACAATCAAGGTACTTGGGATGAGGAATGCCGTAATGCTTTTGAAAAGGTCAAGCAATATTTGTTGAATGCTCCGGTATTATCTCCACCTACCCCAGATAAACCGTTAATACTATACTTGTCAGTGTTCAGTAATTCTATGGGATATGTGCTTGGTCAGCATGACGAGTCAGGGAAAAAGGAGAAGGCAATTTATTATCTCAGTAAGAAATTCACTGACTGTGAAATGAGATATCCACCAATTGAAAAGTTGTGCTGTTCGCTGATTTGGACAACTCGGAGATTAAGATAGTACATGCTATACCATACCACTTGGCTCATCTCAAAGCTTGATCCATTAAAATACATGATGGAGTCAATGGCTCTAAATGGGAGAATGGCAAGATGGTAAATTTTGCTTTCAGAGTTTGATATAGTCTACATAAGTCAGAAGGCTATAAAAAAAAGTGCAGTAGCAGACTTCTTGGCCAGTAGGGCTCTAGAGGATTACGAGCCATTAAACTTTGATTTTCCAAATGAGGAGTTAATGTGTATAGCAACGACCGAAGATTCTCCTTGAAAGCTCAATTTTGATGGGGCTTCTAATGCAGTCTGAAATGGAATTGGGGCAATCTTGGTATCTCCGAATGGCGATCATCACCCGTTCACATGCAAGTCGGACTTTGATTGCACGAACAATATGGCTGAGAATGAAGCATGCATCATGGGACTTCAAGCAGCTATAGAGCGAGGTATAAAAACCCTAGAAGTATATGGAGATTCTGCGTTGGTAATCTATTAGCTTAGAGGTGAATGGGAGACAAGGGACCCTAAATTGATCAATTATCGAAAGATAGTTTTGTGGTTATTTGAAGAGTTCGATGAAATCTCCTTCAATTATCTCCCACGAGACGAAAATCAGATGGCAGATGCTTTAGCAACCTTAGCCGCAATGATTAAGGCGAATAAAGAGGAAGAGATGAGACCAATTCAAATGAGTGTCCACGAGGCTCCAGCTCATTGTTGTAACATTGAAGGAAGAAAAGGACGATAACCCTTGGTATCAGGATATATTACGATATGTGAGAGATCGTAAATACCCTGAACAGGCCAATGAAAATGACAAACGAAATTTGAGAAGGTTAGCTTGCGACTATGTCTTAGACAGTGATATCTTGTACAAGAGAAGGAAAGACCAAGTACTTTTGAGATGTGTCGATGTTGTGGAAGCTAAGCTAATTTTAGAAGAAGTTCATGAAGGTGTATGTGGGACGTATGCAAATGGGCTCACGATGGCAAGGTAAATCATGAGGTTTGGCTATTATTGGGCCACTATGGAAAGGGACTGTATCAACTATACCAAGAAATGCCGTAAGTTTCAGATTTATGGGGACAAAATTCATATACCACCTTCACCTTTGCATGTTATGACTTCTCCATGGCCCTTCTCCATGTGGGGGATGGATGTCATTGGACCAATATCACTGAAAGCTTCGAATGGACATCAGTTTATCTTCGTGGTAATTGACTACTTTACAAAATGGGTAGAAGCCGCTTCTTATGCGAATGTTACTAAGTTAGCTGTGAGTCGATTCTTAAAGAAGGAGATCATTTGTCGGTATGGAATGCCTGAGAAGATCATATCCGACAATGCTTTGAACTTGAACAACAAAATGATAGCAGAGGTTTGTGACCAATTCAAGATCAAGCATCACAATTCTTCTCCTATTGTCCAAAATGAATAGGGCGGTGGAGGCCGCCAACAAGAACATTAAGAAAATAGTGGGAAAGATGACTGAGACCTATAGAGATTGGCATGAAAAGTTACCGTTTGCACTCCTGGCCTATTGAACAAATGTCAGAACCTCTACTGGGGCAACCCCATTCTCGTTAGTTTATAGGATGGAAGCAGTGTTACCTATTGAAGTAGAAATACCTTCTCATCGAATTTTGACGGAGATAAGGTTAGATGAAGCTGAATGGGTTCAATCCCGATATGACCAGTTGAACTTGATTGAGGAAAAGAGGCTAAGAGCCATGCGACATGGTCAGATGTATCAGAAGCGAATGATGCGAGCTTATGATAAGAAAGTTCGATCAAGAGAATTCCACGAGGGAGATCTTGTACTGAAAAAGATCTTTCCTATTCAAAAAGACTTTAGAGGGAAATGGATACCGAATTGTGAGGGGCCGTACGTCATGAAGAAAGCTTTCTCTGGCGGTGCATTGATCTTAACGGAAATGGATAGGAAAAGTTTACCCAACCCAGTGAACTCAGGCTCAGTTAAAAAATACTTTGTCTAAAGGAGAAGAGAATCCAAGGTGAAAACCCACAAAGGGTGCTTTGAGGTTTCAAAATAAAAAAAAGAAAGAAAGAAAAAGAGAAAATGGAGACGCCAAGGTGAAAACCCGCAAAGGCGTCTTCGACCAAAAGGGTTTTGAGTTGAAAACCCGAAAGGCGACTCAAATTTTGAAACATCCGTAATCTTGCTCAACAAAGAGCGAAGAACGTTGCATCTTGGGGCATTGATGAGTACTTTGAATCTTCTAAACACATGCCTTCATGAAGTTGATGTATAAGCGCTCAAGCGGCGATATCTAGGGCATCTAATTTTGGCTTGTTTGCTATCTTTAGATTTTTTTCTCTTCTCAAAGATAGGCTTTTAGATTAATTTCCTTTGTATTTTTTCAATAATTCATTCAAATCCAATTATTCTTAGAGATTTATTTATCTTGCATTATTCTTTAAGTATGTTGCATTGAAATAATGATTGATGAACTAAATATGTTCACAAACGAAGTTTTATGCATTACTCGGAATTTCTAGATAATACAAGAAACTAAAACAGGACAATTGCTCGAGAAATTCACATAAGTAAGGGATGAAGGAACTCGAGGAATTTCTTTCTTCGAGTCCAAAAAGAAAATGGACAAAACCAACGATTCAATTCTAAGGAAAGATTATCTTACAAACATCTTCAGTGGATCGTAGCATTTGAGGAAGGGTACAGGCCTACAGGCTGAGCAAGAATAATACTTTGAGAAAAGAAAAGACAAACGAAGGAATGAGTGGTGACGTTTAGGATAGGGGTCATATTCACAACATTTTGCATCATAACATGTTTAATTAGGAACATTTTGTATTAACCTTATATTATTTCATATTATTATTATTTATTATATATTTTTAAATTATTATTATTTACATTATTATTTATACTTTTTACTTGTATTATATATTTATTAATTATTTATATATATTATATACATATATGCCTTCATATTATATAATTATTTTATATTATGTCATTTTTATACTATTATATTTTTATCTATATATTATTATTATTAAAGATTTTAACTTATATTATATACTTATTTTTACTTGTATGTCAATAATTACTTTACTTATATTACACATTTTGAAGATATCATAATATAATAATAATATCTATATTTCATCATTAATTACTTATTTCATATTATTCTAAACTTATATTTATATAGATATTATATAATTATTTTATTATAAATATGAATTCTTTTATATGTTTGGTGTTTTATACATTATCTTTCTAAACCAATATTTTTTAAATTATTATTCCTTTATAAATTTTTGTCATTATATATTGTATATCAAATACTATTTTAAAATCATTATTAAATATCATATTTTTATTTGTATTATGTATATATTGTTAGTGATTGCTCACTTTATTTTATATTTATATATATTAATCTTTTTATATGTTATTATATAAATCATTAGGTGTTGAATGTTATTATAATTATTATTTAATGTTATATTTTGTGAACATGTTCATTGATATTATATTTCTTTTAATTGTCTATCATGCATCATTCCTTAATTATTACTATGTATTGTTTGTATGATTTGCTTATCCATCTTCAATATAAGCTAAGTGTAAATTTGTATATATGATGTTATGTAATTTTAAACATGTATGTATCTAGTATATGATATTTGTATTATTGCCATTGTATCATTTAAATGCATGTTTTATTCACTTATTGTTGCAATATTCTATTCTATAATGGCAATGTGATTCTTCATGCATTAATTAAAAACAAAATTCCAAAGTTTTCAAAAAAGTATAAAGGCAATGTTTGGTGTTTGGGAATTTCGGGAAAAGTAGTGCCCTAACTTATTGGGTTGCGACTTTTCTCGTTGAGTTCGAATAATCAAGTACCCTTCTAAGTTTTTAAAGGTTTTCTAAATGCGAGCAACTGTCTTGGAATTTCAAAGCAATATGTCCTAACTTATTGGATATGGTGTTTTGTTGTTTCGAGATAGGGATTTTGAAAAAGGCTAACTTAGTGTCCATACTTTGATACAAGTGAACCCCAATTTTCAAAATCAAAATATTTTAAAGAGGATTACATCTTAAAATCTTTGAATTTCCAACATTAAAGACACTTGATAATTAATTAGGTACCAATTTTTGGGCGTTACGAGGGTGCTAACCCTTCCTCATACGTAACCGGCTCCTGAACCTGTTTTCTAATTTTGTAGGCCAAAACTAATGATTTTAAAACAAAATGTTTTAAAAGTGATCCAATCGCACTTAAAAAGATTGGTGGCGACCCTTGCTTGTCGTTTTTAAGTCGATTCCCATTTTCCAAAACTCGATTTAAAAATGGTCTCGACAATCCAATCTTTTGGTATTGACTGATCTTTTAGATGTAGTAATTTTGGTTGTATTTTTGTAGTAAATTTATTGGGTTCAAATAACTCAATTATTTTATTATTAATTTCTTTAATTTCTACTTTTGCCATGTTGGTATATTCATTAATAGAAGTCCAACTTATTGTCAAATCTTACGCTAAATCACTAATTTCGAATTTTTGTCCAATTCTTAAACATAAACACTCTTCTATTAAGGGATCTGTAATGGATATAAAATAGTTTGGTTTAACTTTAAATCCTATTACACGGTGTGTAAATTAGATGAATACCTCCGATAAGTGCTTTTATCGGGTTTTCAAATCTTTTATCTAATAGAACCGCTATGATAGGTATATCATGTCCTTTTCTAAATAAAGCTTTAATTGTTATCATAATTATACCTAAATGTATATATCTAACTTGAGGTATTTCTTTTTAATCCTCTTAATTTTTCTTTAGTAAATAATGGAATTTCGTTAATCCTCCTCTAGCAACTTTAGCTTAATTGTGTTACCACTAATTTTTTCTATGTGTCTTTGACTCCATATTTTAAACTTAGATATTTTATATATTTCTTCTTTAGAAATATGATTTTATTTATTTTTCTATCATTTCATCGAAAAGTCTTTTCTTCTCCAATCAAATTTCCTAATTTTATATCTTGTTGTTCGGACTTAGGAATTTCTTCTAATTGATTTTTAGAACTACTTCCTACATTAAACATAAATATATATTCTTCTTCATCCTAATCAAGTCATTTCGATATTAACTCATATAATATTTCTTCAGATTTATTTCTTCTTCATAATGATTTCTAAATCTTGTTCTTCAAGACTTTTAATCATTTTTTAGCACTTTTTCCTTTATTAGACAGTTTGGTGCTATATGACCTTCTTCATCACATATAAAACATTTGCATATTTGTTTTTAGATTTTTAGAAGTTTTCTTCTAACAAATTTTTCTTTTCTTATTTTTACCAAGATATCTTTTATTTCCTAGTTTCCATCTAATAAATTTATATTTTCTATTTTTCTTGCTATGTTTTTATAAGTATTAGGACGTATTGTTTTACATCCAAATTCCCATTCATTTTTAGAATTTTGTACAGTGACTATAACTTAACTTATTTTTTACTTGTTTAGCAACTTTAGTCGTAAACAATGTAAAGTTATTCTTTCTTTCATAAAATTGATCCTATTTCCTATAGAATCTATATTTTCTTTTGGTATCCTCGCTTCTTTACTATGTTTATCTAAATGGGAAATATATTTTTTATACATATCTCGTCCCATGGTGGGGGTAGTTTATGAAAATATTGGTTTTCCCAAAATTCTATATTTTCATTTTTAACTTTTGATATTCATGAAGAAATTTTTAGAAAATTCTTCTAAATATCTAATATTGCATAATTTAATTTTTGACAAAGTATAACTGGCTATACTATCTTGATCTTTTTATCAAAATAACCACAAAATTCATTTTTAGAATATTTGTTAATCCTTTTAAAAGATCTTTAGGAGTACCTATTTGATTAATTAGTTGTCCTTTTGGACTTTTCCTTCTTCGATTCTTCCCAACGTTTTAAAATTGTAAAACATCTACTTAAAAGTTCCTACAAAATAATTTAAAATTTTTCTTTTGACCAAGTACACTGTTGTTTACAACAATTGTCATTGATTGTGCTCAATCGTCTATAGTTTTTTAAGTGAGTCGATATTGAAATATTAGTTAAGTCTAAATATATTCCACCTTAAGCCACATTTCTTTTATTTAAATCATCTATCCTATTTTCTTTTATTTAAATCATCTATCCTATGTGGTTTGTTATATATTACTATAAAATATATTTAGAACTACTTCCTACATTAAACATAAATATATATTCTTCTTCATCAGAATCGAGTGCATTTCGATATTAACTCATATAATATTTCTTCAGGATTTATTTCTTCTTCATAACAGATTTCTAAATCTTGTTCTTCGAGACTTTTAATCATTTTTTTAGCACTTTTTCCTTTATTAGGACAGTAATAGTAAAAGGAGAACTATACTTTGGAAAAGGACATGATATACCTATCATAGTAGTTCTATTAGATAAAAGATTTGAAAACCCGATAAAAGCACTTATCGGAGGTATTCAGTCTTGTAGAAACTCAATTTTGCCCGGCCCATTTCAGTATTTAAAATAATAAACCCCAAAAAAAATGAAGTCCAAGTTCAGTCCAGAATTACAAATATAATTTGGCCCGATCGGAATGGCCCATTACTTGAAAAGATTTAAGGTCCATCTACAAGCTTGACTCATATGGAAATATAATCTTCAATGATATGCAATCTTAGATGTGATATGCAATCTTAGATATGATACAATCTTAGATATGATTGCAATCTTAGATATGATATAATCTTAGAAGATATGATTTTGTAATCTTGGAGATTTAATTTGTAGATATCATTTAATCTTAACCGTTGATGTAATTGATCTGTCTGTTGGATTTGGGGAGGCTCAACTATAAATAGAGGCCTCTCCTTCATTGTAAAAGACTGGAGTTTTGGGAAGCAATAAGAATTCTTGAGAGCATTCACTCAAATTTCTCTCCTCTTGCGTTCTTACTCTCGTGGTTTGTTCTTATTTTATTCTTCGTCTATCTTAGTTTTTCAACCCTTTTTTATTTTAATTTCTCCATTTTTCAAATATGTATATCCTTTCTATCTTTTATACATTTGATCATGTATTTTATATATCATAATATTTAACCTTTTATATAGTTTATTTTCAAATATATATTTTCTATGCATGTATATATATTTCATTATAAATATAAATTCTTTTACACATTTGATATTTTATACATTATTTTTCTAAACCAATATATTTTATATTTTTATATAATTATTATTCTTATAAATATATTTTTATTATATTTTAAATTTATTATTAAATATCACATTTTTATATGCTCAATCTATTTATCAATTGTTTATATTATACATATATTTTTAAAACTTATGTTTTTATTATTATACAATATTTGTTTTACTTTGGAATTAATGTATTATTGTTATGTTATGTATTTCATATGTTATGTAATATCTTAGACTTTTATAATTTACTTTCAAATGCATATTTTTATATACATTGATATATTGTATTAAATGCATCATTTCATTTATTAATCCATTCATGCGTACATTAAATTATTGGATTGTATATTTTATATTTCATGTAGATTCTATTTATCCATTTGCTATGCATGTCATCTATTTTTACTCATACATATTTTACACATTAATATTTACCATGTTTTTTATATTATTTAATGTTTTATTTATGATATATTGTATATAATTAGTGCATTTATTATGCTTTCTTTTGGATATATTCCTATTTCCTTAGCATGATTATTTTATTATTCTATTTTACCCTCTTTATAGTGATTGCATTTATATAAAGTGTTATAATACTTTGTAATATAAGCTATTTGAATATCTATGTTTAGTAATATAGAATTGTCACTCTAAAAGGTCATTTAAAACAATATTTAAAAGTTTTATAAAAATAAAAAGGCAATGCTTAGTATTTGAAAGCTTCGAGAAAAGTAGTGCCCTAACTTATTGGGTTACAACTTTTCTCGTTGAGTTCGAATAGTCAAGTACCCTTCTAAGTTTTTAAGATTTTCAAAATACGAGCAACTATCTTGGAATTTCAAAGCGTTGTGTCCTAACTTATTGGATGCGGCGATTTGTCGTTTCGAGATAGGGATTTCCAAAAGGTTAACTTAGTGTCAATGTTTTGATACGAGTGAACCCAAATTTTCAAAATCAAAGTATTTTAAAGAGGATTACATCTTAAAATTTTTTAAATTTCCGACATTAAAGACATTTGATAATCAATTAGGTACCAATTTTTGGGCGTTACGAGGGTGCTAATCCTTCCTCGTACGTAACTGACTCCCGAACCCATTCTTTTATTTCGTGGACCAAAACTAATGATTTTTAAAACAAAATGTTTTAAAGGTGATCCAATCACACCTAAAAAGATTGGTGGCGACTCCCGTTTTCATTTTTCTTAAAGTCGATTCCCATTTTCCAAAACTCGATTTGAAAATGGTTTCGACAGCTTGGTGACTCCACTGGGGAGCTAATAAGAGAGTCAAGCCGTGTAATTTATTATCTCTTGTCTCAATGTTAGAAATTAAAAATTTTAAAATTTAATCTTCTTTGCATTACATGTGTTTGTGTTATTCAATGTGTTGCTATACTCTAATACGCATTGCATTTACATGATCGTTGTGGTCACACCCTACAGTGGGAGTGAGTAGCTACGCCTTCGTGAGGTTTTCGCCTCCGTGCAGGATAGTGGATCACTTTCGGGATACATCCATACCTATGGTTTCGTGAGATTTTCATCTCCGTGTAGCCATAGGGAAATGTGTCCCCCTGAACTGAACTCGATTCAAATGAGCCTATAATGGGTGAGGATCGAGGAATCTGCTGGTTCAGGTACCTCAACTTTAAAACTAAACCACATATAGAAGGACCGTAAGAGTTCAACCTAGATAGAATTATACCGTAATTATTACCCTTGCAGGTTATTTTTGAGTTTATTGTTATCATGTGATACTAACTATCTCCTTTCTTTTGTTGCATATCATTTCGCATTTAAAAGGTATCGATTTTCGGTCAGTTTCTAAGTTAGAGAGTTTTATTATGGAGAACGGACTTCTTGATAGAGTGGAAGACAACGCTAACGTCCAAATATGGTCAGAGCAAACTCAGTTAGTAAAGGAGAATAGTCTAGCCATGGGATATGTGCCAGAGCTGTCAGACTACATTCGTATCACACAGGATAATCAGCATGAGTTAAAGGAAATATGGGATCAATGGGGTAGCAAAGCCAAGCAGTTGTTCTACAACAACCATGGGGACTTGCAGTACTTGATTGACTTGGGAGTAGACGAGAATTGGTTTGGGCCATCACTCAAGATTGGAATCTTGTATCTGATTGCTTTACGTTTGGAAAAGCCTATATGGTACCCGTGGTGGAGGAATATTGAATTTTGTGGCGTTGTCCTATGACTCAAGTTGATAAAGTTTACTCAAGGGCTAAGCAGTATTCCAACTTTTGTGAGGAAGTTGATGAATGTCATAGGAGAGGAGTGAGCTAAAATGGAAAGAGCAGGAGGGAAAAGGGCGTCTTGGAATTTCGCCTCTTCCGCCACTAGTCGTCTTAATGTTGTTTCCAATCAATGCAGAATTGGATACGAAGAAGATTGTTCGACACTCTATGGCAAGGCGTGCTGCAGGGAAAAAGGTAATGTACTCACCAATCATTTTAAGGTGAACAAGAAGAGTATTGATGGACATTTCCACCATTACAACATTTCTCTTTCATAGGAAGATGGTCGTTGGTAAGAGTGTTGGAAGAAAAGTGATTGACAGAATGCATGGACCTACAAAGGTGAGTTGGATGGAAAGAATTGTGCCTATGATGGTAAAAGGCTTATTTATTATAGAACCAAATAACAAGCATGAGTTCACTATGTTGCACTTATCAGAGTTAATGGAAATGCAAACCCTGATGATCTGTCAAAATGGACGCAAAAGAATGAGATTAAAGAAGTCCATATCATTTAAAAGACCTTTAAAGTAGAGATTAACTATACTGAGAAGATACCCATCTAAGCATTTCAAAATGCTTTGCATGGACAGGAATCTGAAAGTTCTCAAGAAACCCTAAAGGTGTTGGATATCATTTTAAGGTAGCATGTTAGCGGGAATGCCCACTTTTTGCCAATCTTTCTTTCAAGATAATCGAACAACTTCACAGACATTGGAAGAGGTGTCCATAGATGTAGGGATTATCTTATGTGTGAAGCCATAGCTCAAATTCGAGATGGTAGTAGATCATTTACGGACCATGAAGGTACAAGTGATACATTGAGCACAATCGGATCATTGCCAAGAGTTAGCTTTGTTGAGTTAAAACTTTGGGCCATGGGACTAAGGCGTATTTGTAATCCATTCATATGTAAAGATATTCTTTTCTAAATAAAGTTTTCTAAATGAAATTAAGTCGAGATCGATACCTTTTGCATTCATGCATTTGTATTACATCACATCGCATTATATGCATTTAAATTATAAAAAGACCATAATTAGTTAAATTTATTAAAAAAGGAAAGAAAAAGAGAGAGAGAGAGAGAGAGAAGAGGGTCACGGCTAAGTGAAAAAGAGACGTTCCCTTACATATCTCTACTTTTGTGTCAAGAGGGATAGCTTACCCGGAGAATGGGGTGTTTGGAAATGAAAATAATCCCATCAATGTCATACATGAGGAAGGGGCTGAACAAAGAAACCTTGAGGGCATTCGCCCTTACGAACCGAGAAGTTCTTTAAACAATTGGACTGCAGAAGAACTTCCTGTAATCTTTAGGAATTTTACGGAGTAATATTCAGAACACTCTTGTTGCTCTAAAGCCTAGAAGTAATGAGATTTCTTTTGAGAAGTGGGCTCATGTTCAGACATTTTTATTTTCAATAAAACATACTTTTATTATTTATCCGAGTAAATATTCTTTCATTCTGATTCTTTTGACCTTAGACATTCTTTATAAATTTTCATTTCATGTAAATAGTCATTTTTGAATTCATTTATTCCTTGTATATTCTTTTGTGTGCCTATCATAGATCCCTAGATATCAATGACACGGGCAACGATACTATAGATTCAGAGTTCCTTTTGAGTGCGATATGTGTTTAGATGAATCTTAGTACTTTGAAGGTGACAGAAATTGTGACTTGTTTCTGAATTTGTTGAAAATGGTTTTTACCCCATGAAGTGGTGGTAGGAAATATAGCCTTAGAGGAAGGAAAGATTGCGAAATTGGAATTAGCTGAGGAGACAAAACAAGACCTTGTTGAGACTATTATGGGAATTCAAAAATATGGTCCAAAGACGCATCTAGGAGGATTTGCAATTGCCAGGATAAACATGAGGTTTTGGGGCACTGTTGGTCCACCATGGAAAGGGATCGCATCAGTTGTACAATGAATACCAAATTTAAAGGAGTAAAGACTTATGGAGCATGTATGTTATGGGCCCAAGCTCATCAAAAGTTTCAAGCTGACAATGACTCATCTTTGTAGACGTCAACTACTCCATTAAGAGGGGGAGATAGCTTTATATGCCAATATTACAAAGTCAAAAGTCATCTATCTCAAAAAAAAAAAAAAGATTATATATAACTGTACAATGCCAAAAGTTTGCAGTCTTTTCAAAGATAATGCGCTATACCACAGTACAACAAAGGTTTCCAAAAGAAAAGAAAAAGAAGAAAAAAACAAATTACAGAAGATGACCGAGATTGGTAAAAATTGGCATAAGAAACTACCGCCTACTCTCTATGCTTACGCTGGAGCAAACACCTCCAATTCCAGTTGTTTCAAAGGTTCCAACCATCATCCTTGGAATGGGTGCATTGTTTAGCTTTCCTGAGCAGTCTGATGTACCGTCAATGGTTAGCTCTAGGCGGTGGCCATTGATTTCCAGCTATGGGGCATTAGGCCGTACACAGTCTCTGAAGGTTAAAATGATAGATTCTTTCATCAAAACCAGTTTTCGACAAAGTGGATGACATTATCATGAAGGAAGCTCTCTTAGACTTCTATACAAGTTCAGGGAAGAGGAAACCTAATCAAATCATTATTTTCAGGGATGGGGTTAGCGAGTTTCAATTCAATCAAGTTTTGATCAAGTTGTTGAGGCTTGTAAGTTCCTTGACGAGAAGTGGAACCCTAAAGATTGTGGTTATTGTTGTACGAAAAACCATCATACCAAGTTTTTTTAGCAGGGATCTCCTGACAATGTGCTACATGGTACTGTCATTGACAACAAAGTATGCCATCCAAAGAATAATGATTTTTACCTTGGTACCCATGCTGGAATGATTGGAATCACGAGACAGACCCACTATCATGTTCTCTTAGACCAGGCTGGGTTTTCGACTGATGATCTGCAAGAGTTTGTTCATTCTCTATCCTACATGTATCAAATGAGCACTACAGCCATATTTGTTGTGCCTCCTATTTGCTAAGCTCATTTGGCAGCTTCACAGTTGGGGGCAATTTATGAAGATTAGGGATGCTTCAGAAACATCATCGAGTCATGGTGGGATGTATGCTCCAGGAGTAATCTCTGTACCTCAGTTTTCCAGGTTGAAGGATAAAGTCAGCAATTTCGTTCTTGTCTGCTGAGAATCATTGAACCATCTTTTTGTAGGGTTTAACAAACAACAGCCAGGACGGCTGCTGGGGTAATCCCTTTCTCATGGGTTTATGAATCAAGATTTTTCCTCCAAGCTTTGATGGAGTCAAGAATTGAATACCTCTAGTAAACTTAACTTGAAAGTATTCATCCTAAGCCAATGTACCAAGAATGGATGACACAGACTTATGACAAAGAAGGTTCGTCCAAAAGAATCTCATAAAGGAAACCTTGTAAAAGGATGCCGAATTGGGAATGGTCATATGTTACGAAGAGGGCTTTCTCTAAAGGTGCATTGATTTTGACAAGAAATGGATAGGAAGAATTTATTTGATCCAATGAATTGGACTCGACCAAAGAGTACTTTGTCCGAAGGAGAAGGGAAGCCAAGGTGAAAACCATAAAGGGCACTTTGAAACTTCTATTTCAAAAAAAGAGAAAAAAGAAAAGAAAAGAGAAAAAATAAAGAGAAAAAGAAAAAATGGAGAGGCCAAGGTGAAAACCCGCAAAGGGCGCCTTGAGACCAAAGGGATTTTGAGTTGAAAACCCAAAAGGCGGCTCAAATTTGGAAAGTCATGCAATGACCTTGCTATACCAGATTAGACGAGAAGTGAAGTATGTTACATATCGAGGCATCAACGAATTACTTTGGATCTTTTAAACACATGTTGAACTCAAGAAAGTCTTCATGGAGTGGTGTATAGACGCTCAGCGGTGATATCTGGGACATCCGATTTTTTGTCCTGTTTACTATCTTTGGATTCTCTTTCTTCTCAAAGATAGATTCCTAGATTAACCTCCTTTGTCTTTTTTGATAAATCATTATCCTCAAGATCAATTTATTCGTCCCATTATTCATAAAGTGTGTTGCATTGAAATAATGATTGATGAACTAAATATCTTTGCAAATGAAGTTTTGCATATTACTCTGGAAATTTCTAGATAATACAAGAAACTGAAACAAGACAATTGTTTAAAGAATTTCCATATTTGAGGGTCGGATGTACTCGTGGAAATTTCTTCTTCAGTCCAAAAGGTCGTGGGACATTTTAAATTGATCTTAAGAAATGATCATTTCATAAACATCTCCAGCGGGTCACAACATTTGGAGAATGGCACAATAGGACTAAGTTGATTCAAAGCATACAAGCAGAGTATGATTGATACATCAAGAAGTATAAAGTTAAAACTTCGATGAGGGAATGAGTGATGGCCTTGAAATAAGGGTCATATTCATAACATTTTGCATTATAACATGTCTAATAAGGAGAATTTGACTCACTTCGATCATAGGCATGAACTCATACGCATTCTACAAGTTATGGGACAATGTAGATCAAAGAAACAAGATTTGGCATCCCTATGTTTATAGGCAACAGATCAAAGATAGTAGATCTGACATTCCTGTGCTTACAGCGAAGCAGATTGAAGATTTCAGCATGGCATCCCTGTGTTTATAGGGAACAAGTTGAAGATAGCAGATTTGGCATCCCTGTGTTTATAGGGAACAGATCGAAGATAGCAGATCTAACCTTCAGATATTTATACTGAAGCAGATCCAAGATGATTTGGCATTCTTGTGTTTACAAGGAACAAATCAAGGACATAGTAGATTTGACTCTCAGACGTTCTCGAAGATAGCAGATCTAACCTTCAGATGTTTATACTGAAGCAGATCCAAGATGATTTGGCATTCTTGTGTTTACAAAGAACAAATCGAGGACATAGCAGATTTGACTCTCAGACGTTTTCAAATATAGCAGATCTAACCTTCAGATGTTTATACTGAAGCAGATCCAAGATGATTTGGTATTCTTGTGTTTACAAGGAACAAATCGAGGACATAGTAGATTTGACTCTCAGACGTTCTCAAATATAACAGATCTAACCTTCAAATTTTTATACTGAAGCAGATCCAAGATGATTTGGTATTCTTGTGTTTACAAGAAACAAATTGAGGACATAGCAGATTTGACTCTCAGACGTTCTCAAATATAGCAGATCTAACCTTCAGATGTTTATACTGAAGCAGATCCAAGATGGTTTGGCATCCTTGTGCTTACAAGGAACAAATCGAGGACATTGCAGATATGACTCTCAAATGTTCTCAAACAGACTCAAGATGGTTTGGCATCCTTGTGCTTACAAGGAACAAATCGAGGACATTGCAGATATGACTCTCAAATGTTCTCAAACAGACTCAAGATGGTTTGGCATCCTTGTGCTTACAAGGAACAAATCGAGGACATTGCGAGATATGACTCTCAAATGTTCTCAAACAGACTCAAGATGGTTTGGCATCCTTGTGCTTACAAGGAACAAATCGAGGACATTGCAGATATGACTCTCAGATGTTCTCAAGAAGATCCAAGATGGTTTAGTATCCTTGTACTTACAAGGAATACAAATCGAAGATATAGCTGGTTTGGCTTTCACGTATTTACGATGAAGCAAATCCATGATGATTTGTCGTCTTAGTATTGTCAGAGAACAAATCGAAGTCAGTCATCTCTACTTCAACAAGGAGCAGACGCATAGCAGATCTAATCTTCAGATGTTTCACTGAAGCTAGATCTAAGATGATGTGACATCTCTACAAATTATAGAAGCAAACTCGGTACCTCTATGTTCAGCGGAAAGCAGATTGAAGATATCAACATAACAATCCTGAGTTTACAAGGAGCAGATTAAGGACCATGAAGTCTGAAGCTGTCGAGCTCGGGCAAAATTTGTCCTTTTATAGTCTTTGCTCTATTCCTGTTACACAGCAATGAGCAAAGAGGGGCAGCTGTAGACACTCAATTTTGCCCGGCCCATTTCAGTATTTAAAATAATAAACCCCAAAAAAAATGAAGTCCAAGTTCGGTCCAGAATTACAAATATAATTTGGCCCGATCGGAATGGCCCATTACTTGAAAAGATTTAAGGTCCATCTACAAGCTTGACTCATATGGAAATATAATATTCAATGATATGCAATCTTAGATGTAATATGCAATCTTAGATATGATACAATCTTAGATATGATTGCAATCTTAGATATGATACAATCTTAGAATATATGATTTTGTAATCTTGGAGATTTAATTTGTAGATATCATTTAATCTTAACCGTTGATGTAATTGATCTGTACCGTTGGATTTGGGGAGGCTCAACTATAAATAGAGGCCTCTCCCTTCATTGTAAAAGACTGGAGTTTTGGAAAGCAATAAGAATTCTTGAGAGCATTCACTCAAATTTCTCTCCCTCTTACGTTCTTACTCTCTGTGGTTTGTTCTTATTTTATTCTTCGTCTATCTTAGTTTTTCAACCCTTTTTTTTTTATTTTAATTTCTCCATTTTTCAAATATGTATATTTTTCCTATCTTTTATACATTTGATCATGTATTTTATATATCATAATATTTAACCTTTTATATAGTTTATTTTCAAATATATATTTTCTATGCATGTATATATATTTCATTATAAATATAAATTCTTTTACACATTTGATATTTTATACATTATTTTCTAAACCAATATATTTTATATTTTTTTATATAATTATTATTCTTATAAATATATTTTTATTATATTTTAAATTTATTATTAAATATCACATTTTTTATATGCTCAATCTATTTATCAATTGTTTAAATTATACATATATTTTTAAAACTTATGTTTTTTATTATTATACAATATTTTTTTACTTTGGAATTAATGTATTATTGTTATGTTATGTATTTCATATGTTATGTAATATCTTTGACTTTTATAATTTACTTTCAAATGCATATTTTATATACATTGATATATTGTATTAAATGCATCATTTCATTTATTAAGCCATTCATGCGTACATTAAATTATTGGATTGTATATTTTATATTTTATGTAGATTCTATTTATCCATTTGCTATGCATGTCATCTATTTTACTCATACATATTTTACACATTAATATTTACCATGTTTTTATATTATTTAATGTTTTATTTATGATATATTGTATATAATTAGTGCATTTATTATACTTTCTTTTGGGTATATTCCTATTTCCTTAGCATGATTATTTTTATTATTCTATTTTACCCTCTTTATAGTGATTGCATTTATATAAATTGTTATAATACTTTGTAATATAAGCTATTTGAATATCTATGTTTCGTAATATAGAATTGTCACTCTAAAAGGTCATTTAAAACAATATTTAAAAGTTTTATAAAAATAAAAAAGGCAATGCTTAGTATTTGAAAGCTTTGAGAAAAGTAGTGCCCTAACTTATTGGGTTACAACTTTTCTCGTTGAGTTCGAATAGTCAAGTACCCTTCTAAGTTTTTAAGATTTTCAAAATACGAGCAACTGTCTTGGAATTTCAAAGCGTTGTGTCCTAACTTATTGGATGTGGCGATTTGTCGTTTCGAGATAGGGATTTCAAAAGGTTAACTTAGTGTCAATGTTTTGATACGAGTGAACCCAAATTTTCAAAATCAAAGTATTTTAAAGAGGATTACATCTTAAAATTTTTTAAATTTCCGACATTAAAGACATTTGATAATCAATTAGGTACCAATTTTTGGGCGTTACGAGGGTGCTAATCCTTCCTCGTACGTAACCGACTCCCGAACCCATTCTTTTATTTCGTGGACCAAAACTAATGATTTTTAAAACAAAATGTTTTAAAGGTGATCCAATCACACCTAAAAAGATTGGTGGCGACTCCCGTTTTCATTTTTCTTAAAGTCGATTCCCATTTTCCAAAACTCGATTTGAAAATGGTTTCGACAGCTTGGCGACTCCACTGGGGAGCTAAGAAGAGAGTCAAGCCGTGTAATTGATTATCTCTTGTCTCAATGTCGGAAATTAAAAATTTTAAAATTTAATCTTCTTTGCATTACATGTGTTTGTGTTATTCCATGTGTTGCTATATTCTAATACGCATTGCATTTGCATGATCATTGTGTGAAAAATAAAATAGAATAAAATAAATAAAAATAAAGAACACATAAATTTTACGTGGAAACCCTTTCGGGAAAAAAACCACGGGCAGAGGAGAAGAAAATTCACTATGTCGAAAAATTTTTTACTCAAATACAAGAGGAATAGACTATGTCTATTTATAGGCTTGCAAAGCCATATTCTAGTAGGATTGAAACACCTTATCCTAATCAATATAAAATAGATGGAGTTTAATAAGGTTTAAAAACCTTATTCTAAAATAAAATAAAAGAAGTCTAGTTCTATATGAATTTTACTTTTATTTTATTTTCCATCGTATTTTATTTAAATAAGAATTTGGGTCACTTAATTCTAACAATCTCCACCTTGACACAAATTCTCAATGAACAAGTTCTTCATCGCGAACTTTCAATAAACAAGTTCTTCACCTCTTCCAAAAACCCCTTAAGGGTTTAACTTCAACAATGAACACCAACCAAGTCTAAGCAATGCTCAAACTTGGTTATAGGAAGTGACTTAGTCATCATATCTGCAGGATTTTCATGAGTGCTAATTTTGCTCACAACAATATCACCACGAGCAATAATATCACGAACAAAATGATACCGAATATCAATGTGTTTTGTTCTCTCATGAAACATTTGATCTTTTGTAAGAAAGATGGCACTGATCGTCACAAAATATTGTCTGATTTGAAGGTCTTCATTGAGTTCACTAAATAGTCCCTTCAACCAAATAGCTTCTTTACAAGCCTCAAGAATCGCCATGTACTCACTTGATTGGTAGACAAAGCGACTGTAGTTTGCAAAGTGGCTTTCCAACTAATTGCACAACCTCCGATTGTAAAGACGTAACCTGTGAGAGATCTTCTTCTATCAAGGTCTCCAGCAAAATCAGCATCAACATACCCTATAACTCCATCTTTAGTTCTTCCAAACGTAAGCAAACATTAGTAGTGCCTCGTAAGTATCTTAAAATCCATCGAATCGCTTTCCGGTGTTCTTTACCGAGATTCGCCATGTATCGCTAAGCGACTTGACCGCATATGATGAAACGGACGTGAACAAACCATAGCATACATGAGAGATCCTCGCACTAGAGTATGGAACATGTGACATGTACTCAATCTCATTATCGATTGAGGAGATAAGGCCGATGAAAGTCTAAAATGGGTCGCTAAAGGAGTACTAACAGCTTAGCACTCTGCATATTGAACACGCAAAGAACTTTCTCAATGTACCCTTCCGACTTAGGTACAATTTACTTGTTTTTCTATCTCCGAGAATCTCCATACCAAGTATCTTCTTTGCTGGTCCTAAATCTTTCATCTCAAATTCTTCACTTAGTTGGGCTTTAACCTTTCTTATCTCTCTTTTATCTTTTGCTGCTATCAACATGTCATCAACATAAAGAAGTAGATACACAAATGAACCATCACTGTTTTTCTTAAAGTAGACACAATTGTCAAAACTACTTCTTTTGAAATCATGAGAAGTCATAAAGGAATCAAACCTCTTGTACCACTGTCTTGGTGACTGTTTCAAACCGTAAAGGGACTTTTTCAGCAAGCAAACATAGTCCTCTTTTTCTGAGACTATAAAACCCTCTGGTTGTTGCATGTAAATATCTTCCTCAAGTTCTCCATGCAAAATGCGTTTTACATCTAACCGCTCAAGCTCCAAATCATGCATGGCCACAATACCAAGCAAAGCTCGAATCGAACTATGCTTAACAACCTGGAGAGAACACATCTGTGAAGTCCACTCGAATTTGATTTGTAACCCTTTGCAACAAGCCTTGCTTTATATCTGGGTTCTTCAACTCCTGGAGTCCCTTCTTTCTTTTTAAACACCCATTTACAACGAACTGCCTTTTTACCTTTAGGAAGTTTTACAAGATCCCATGTTCTGTTTTTGTGGAGTGATTCCATCTCCTCTTGCATAGCAAACATCCACTTTTCTGAGTCTTCACAGCTAATCGCCTCAGAATAATTAAATGGCTCTTGATTCGCATCTATATCTTCAGCCACATTTAAAGCATAAGCAACTAGATCAACCTCGGCATACTTCTTTGGAGGTTTAATTTCTCTTCTTGTCCTGTTTTTGGCGATAGAGTATTGCGGTGAAGAAGCAACTCTATTCTCAATTTTGTCTTGGCTTGAGGAGTTGATTCTCAGATTAATCGATGCTCCACCGCTTTTGGTTTTCTTTATTGGAAGAGTCTTTAAGAGATAAGTTAGGTAGCATAGCGTTTCATCAAAAACAACATCTCTCGCTAATCACAACTTTTCTATTTTCGGGACACCATAACTTATAGCCTTTTACACCACTTTATAACCAAGAAAAACACATTTAATGGATCTCGTTCCAATTTTCCATTATCAACATGAGCATACGCAGGACACCCAAAAATCTTTAAATCAGAATAATTAGCGGGATTACGGACCATACCTCTTGTGGAGTCTTTTTCTCAATGGCAACGGATGGAGATCGGTTGATCAAAAACATGCGATGAGGTCGCTACGCCCAAAATGACTTGTAAGTTGGCATTTGACAACATACATCGAACCTTCTCCATGATCGTTCTGTTCATTCGATTCGCAACGCCGCTTTTTTGTGGAGTATGACGAATCAAGTGTCTCATGATCCTTTTGACTTGCACAATCTATTAAACTCATCGTAATGTAACTCTAAGCCATTGTGCATGCGGAGGTATTTTATCATTTTCCGTCTGTTTTTCAATCATAATTTTCCAAGACTTAAATGTGGAAAACACATCGCTTCGCTTCAAGAAGAACGCCCAAACTTTTACGGAAAATCATCAATAAAGGTTAGCATATAATTAGCTCCACCTCTCGAAGGCACTCGGACGGCCCCACAGATCGTAATGGATATACTCCAACGTTTCCTTCGTGTTATGGATTCCTCTAGTGAATCGAACTCTCTTTGCTTCCCAAAACACAGTGCTCACGAAATTCGGTTTGCAAATTCCTTGCCCATTAAAAGTCCTCTTTGCTTAATTTCGCCATGCCATTCTCACTCATATGCCCTAGGCGCATATGCCAAAGTTTAGTAATATCATCATCGACAAGGAAGAGGAAGCGGCAATTGCATCACCGATATGAGAGAACCTCAGAAAACATATAACTTGGCAATCTTTCTTTGCCCTTTCATCACAACAAGGACCCTTTGGAAATCTTTAAAACCCCACTTTCGGTTGTGTATCTGCCCTTTTGAATCAAGAGTACTCAACGAAATTAAATTTCTTTTCAATTCGGAACATGCCGCACGTCACTAAGTGTTCGACAACTCCATCAAACATCTTAACTTTAATTGTTCCAACACTGCGATTTTACATGAAGCATTATTTCCCATCAAAACAACACCTTGAGATCATTGTTTCATAAGTTGTAAACCAATCCCGATTGGGACTCATGTGGAAGGTGCAGCTGAATCAAGTATCCACTCCTTGCTTACTTTAGAATCATTGATGAAGCAACTAGAAGTTCACCATCATTGTAGTCTTCTACAACATCGCCTTCACGGAATTTTCGGTGTTTTCCTTTTGATTCGCAGCCTCCCTTTTAATCTTATTTTGTAGCTTATAGCACTCAGATTTAATGTGCCCTTTCTTCTTGCGAAGTTGCAAGTTTTACCTCTGTTTGAAGATTTCGATCTACCCTTAGATTTACCACGAGGATTCCGTTCTGTGTTCTACCACGATCATCATAAACATTCCGGTCTTGTCTCCCACGAACAATGAGACCTCTCCCCGAGAGTTGGGTTTAACCACAAGATGCTTCATCTTATCATACGAGGTTAAAGAATCATAAACCTCATCAACTGTGAGAGACTCGCTGGCTATATAAAATCGTGTCTCTAAAGGTTGAATAAGACGGGCAACGAACAAAGTAGAATCAACCCTAGATCTTCCTTATCATCTCGAACCTCCATGGCCTCCAAGTTTGAGAGAATTTCTTTAAACACCGTTAAGTGTTCGTGTACTGACGCACCTTCCTCCAAACGATGAGCATAAAGACGCCGCTTCATATGCAACTTGCTTGTTCGAGTTTTCGACATACATATTTGTTCTAGCCTCTTCCATAATGCGTGGCAGTTTTCTCTTTCATCACATCCGCAAAATTTCGTTGGACAAATGCGGATGTAATTGTGTTAATGCCTTCGATCCTTACGCTTCTTCTCTTCATCCGTTAATGTCGAAGGCATCTTATCTATCCTAGCGGGCATCCTCTAGATCCATCGTGCAAGAAGCGCTTGCATCTTAATTTGCCACAACGCAAATCGGTGTTGCGATCCAACAATGAATTTCATACTTCAAAGACGCCATTACCGTGATCGAGATGAATAACCGGAAGCTTTGATACCAATTTGTGAAAAATAAAATAGAATAAAATAAATAAAATAAAGAACACATAAATTTTACGTGGAAACCCTTTAGGAAAAAAACCACAGGCAGAGGAGAAGAAAATTCACTATGTCGAAAAATTTTTACTCAAATACAAGAGGAATAGACTATGTCTATTTATAGGCTTGCAAAGCCATATTCTAGTAGGATTGAAACACCTTATCCTAATCAATATAAAATAGATGGAGTTTAATAAGGTTTAAAAACCTTATTCTAAAATAAAATAAAAGAAGTCTAGTTCTATATGAATTTTACTTTTATTTTATTTTCCATCGTATTTTATTTAAATAAGAATTTGGGTCACTTAATTCTAACACATTGTGGTCACACCCTTAAGTGGGAGTGAGTAGCTACGCCTTCGTGAGGTTTTTGCCTCCGTGCAGGATAGTGGATCACTTTCGGGATACATCCATACCTATGGTGTCGTGAGATTTTCATCTCCGTGTAGCCATAGGGAAATGTGTCCCCCTGAACTGAACTCGATTCAAATGAGCCGATAATGGGTAAGGATCGAGGAATCTACTGGTTCAGGTACCTCAACTTTAGAACTAAACCACATATAGAAGGACCGTAAGAGCTCAACCTAGATAGAATTATACCATAATTATTACAGTTTATTGTTATCATGTGATACTAACTATCTCCTTTATTTTGTTGCATATCATTTCGCATTTAAAAGGTATCGATTTTGTTCGGTTTCTAAGTTAGAGAGTTTTATTATGGAGAACGCATTTTGATAGAGTGGAAGACAACGCTAACGTCCATATATGGTCAGAGCAAACTCAGTTAGTAAAGGAAAATAGTCTAGCCATGGGATATGTGCCAGAGCTGTCAGACTACATTCGTATCACACAGGATAATCAGCATGAGTTAAAGGAAATATGGGATCAATGGGGTAGCGAAGCCAAGCAGTTGTTCTACAACAACCATGGGGACTTGCAGTACTTACTTGACTTGGGAGTAGACGAGAATTGGTTTCGGGCCATCACTCAGTATTGGAATCTTGTATATAGTTGCTTTACGTTTGGAAAAGCCTATATGGTACCCATGGTGGAGGAATATTCAATTTTGTGGCGTTGTCCTAACTCAAGGGCTAACCGTATTCCAAATTATGTGAGGAAGTTGATGAATGTCATAGGGAGAGGGAGTGAGCTAAAATGGAAAGAGCAGGAGGGAAAAGGGGCAGTCTTGGAATTCTTACCTCTTCTGCCACTAGTGCGTCTTAATGTTGTTTCCAACCAAAGCATAATTGGATCTGAAGAAGATTGTTCGACACTCTATGGCAAAGGCGTCTGCAGGGCAAAAGGTAATGTACTCACCAATCATTTTAAGGTGAACAAGAAGAGTATTGATGGACATTTCCACCATTACAATATTTCCCTTTCATAGGAAGATGGTCGATGGTAAGAGTGTTGGAAGAAAAGTGATTGACAGAATGCATGGACCTACAAAGGTGAGTTGGATGGAAAGAATTGTGCCTATGATGGTAAAAGGCTTATTTATTATAGAACCAAATAACAAGCATGAGTTCACTATGTTGCACTTATCAGAGATAATGGAAATGCAAACCCTGATGATCTATCAAAATGGACGCAAAAGAATGAGATTAAAGAAGTCCATATCATTTAAAAAACCTTTAAAGTAGAGATTAACTATACTGAGAAGATACCCATCTAAGCATTTCAAAATGCTTTGCGTGGACAGGAATCTGAAAGTTCTCAAGAAACCCTAAAGGTGTTGGATATCATTTTAAAGTAGCATGTTAAGCAGGAATGCCCATTTTTTTGCCAATCTTTCTTTCAAGATAATCAGAACAACTTCACAGACATTGGAAGAGGTGTCCATAGATGTAGGGATTATCTTATGGGTGAAGCCATAGCTCAAATTCGGGATGGTAGTAGATCATTTACGGACCATGAAGGTACAAGCTGATACATTGAGCACAGTTAGATCATTGCCAAGAGTTAGCTTTGTTGAGTTAAAACTTTGGGCCATGGGACGAAGGCGTATTTGTAATCCATTCATATGTAAAGATATTCTTTTTCTAAATAAAGTTTTCTAAATGAAATTAAGTCGAGATCGATACCTTTTTGCATTCATGCATTTGTATTACATCACATCGCATTATATGCATTAAAATTATAAAAAGACCATAATTAGTTAAAGTTATTAAAAAAGGAAAGAAAAAGAGAGAGAGAGAGAGAGAGAAGAGGGTCACGGCTAAGTGAAAAAGAGATGTTCCCTTACATATCTCTGACTTTTGTGTCAAGAGGGATAGCTTACCCGGAGAAGGGGGTGTTTGGAAATGAAAATAATCCCATCAATGTCATACATGAGGAAGGGACTGAACAAAGAAACCTTGAGGGCATTCGCCCTTACGAACCGAGAAGTTCTTTAAACAATTGGACTGCAGAAGAACTTCCTATAATCTTTAGGAATTTTACGGAGTAATATTTAGAACACTCTTGTTACTCTAAAGCCTAGAAGTAATGAGATTTCTTTTGAGAAGTGGGCTTATGTTCAGACATTTTTATTTTCAATAAAACATACTTTTATTATTTATCCGAGTAAGTATTCTTTCATTCTGATTCTTTTGACCTTAGACATTCTTTATAAATTTTCATTTCATGTAAATAGTCATTCTTGAATTCATTTATTCCTTGTATATTCTTTTGTGTGCCTATCATAGATCCTTAGATATCAATGACACGGGCAACGATACTATAGATTCAGAGTTCCTTTTGAGTGCGATATGTGTTTGGAGGAATCTCAGTACTTTGAAGGTGACAGAAATTGTGACTTGTTTCTGAATTTGTTGAAAATGGTTTTTACCCCATGAAGTGGTGGTAGGAAATATAGCTTTAAAGGAAGGAAAGATTGCGAAATTGGAATTAGCTGAGGAGACAAAACAAGACCTTGTTGAGACTATTATGGGAATTCAAAAATATGGTCCAAAGACGCATGCAGGAGGATTTGCAATTGCCAGGATAAACATGAGGTTTTGGGGCACTGTTGGTCCACCATGGAAAGGGATCGCATCAGTTGTACAATGAATACCAAATTTAAAGGAGTAAAGACTTATGGAGCATGTATGTTATGGGCCCGAGCTCATTAAAAGTTTCAAGCTGACAATGACTCATCTTTGTAGACATCAACTACTCCATTAAGAGGGGGAGATAACTTCATATGCCAATATTACAAAGTCAAAAGTCATCTATCTCAAAAAAAAAAAGATTATATATAACTGTACAATGCCAAAAGTTTGCAGTCTTTTCAAAGATAATGCGCTATACCACAGTACAACAAAGGTTTCCAAAAGAAAAGAAAAATAAGAAAAAAACAAATTACAGAAGATGATCGAGACTGTTAAAAATTGGCATAAGAAACTACCGCCTACTCTCTATGCTTACGCTGGGGCAAACACCTCCAATTCCAGTTGTTTCAAAGGTTCGAACCATCATCCTTGGAATGGGTGCATTGTTTAGCTTTCCTGAGCAGTCTGATGTGCCGTCAATGGTTAGCTCCAGGTGGTGGCCATTGATTTCCAGCTATGGGGCATCAGGCCGTACACAGTCTCTAAAGGTTAAAATGATAGATTCTTTCATAAAAACCAGTTTCTGACAAAGTGGATGATAGTATCATGAAGGAAGCTCTCTTAGACTTCTATACAAGTTCAGGGAAGAGGAAACCTAATCAAATCATTATTTTCAGGGATGGGGTTAGCGAGTTTCAATTCAATCAAGTTTTGATCAAGTTGTTGAGGCTTGCAAGTTCCTTGACGAGAAGTGGAACCCTAAAGATTGTGGTTATTGTTGTACGAAAAACCATCATACCAAGTTTTTTTAGCAGGGATCTCCTGAAAATGTGCTACATGGTACTGTCATTGACAACAAAGTATGCCATCCAAAGAATAATGATTTTTACCTTGGTACCCATGCTAGAATGATTGGAATCACGAGACAGACCCACTATCATGTTCTCTTAGACCAGGCTGGGTTTTCTGCTGATGATCTGCAAGAGTTTGTTCATTCTTTATCCTACATGTATCAAATGAGCTCTACAGCCATATTTGTTGTGCCTCCTATTTGCTACGCTCATTTGGCAGCTTCACAGTTGGGGGCAATTTATGAAGATTAGGGATGCTTCAGAAACATCATCGAGTCATGGTGGGATGTATGCTCCAGGAGTAATCTCTGTACCTCAGCTTTCCAGGTTGAAGGATAAAGTCAGCAATTTCATTCTTGTCTGCTGAGAATCATTGAACCATCTTTTTGTAGGGTTTGACAAACAACAGCCAGGACGGCTGCTGGGGTAATCCTTTTCTCATGGGTTTATGAATCAAGATTTTTCCTCCAAGCTTTGATGGAGTCAAGAATTGAATACCTCTAGTAAACTTAACTTGAAAGCATTCCTCCTAAGCAAATGTACCAAGAATGGATGACACAGACTTATGACAAAGAAGGTTCATCCAAAAAAATCTCATAAAGGAAACCTTGCAAAAGGATGCCGAATTGGGAATGGTCATATGTTACGAAGAGGGCTTTCTCTAGAGGTGCATTGATTTTGACAAGAAATGGATAGGAAGAATTTATCTGATCCAGTGAATTCGGACTCAGTCAAAGAGTACTTTGTCTGAAGGAGAAGGGAAGCCAAGGTGAAAACCCGCAAAGGGCACTTTGGGACTTCTATTTCAAAAAAAAAAAGAGAGAAAAAAGAAAAGAAAAAGAGAAAAAAAATAAAGAGAAAAAAGAAAAAAATGGAGAGGCCAAGGTGAAAACCCGCAAAGGGCGCCTTGAGACCAAAGGGGTTTTGAGTTGAAAACCCAAAAGGGCAGCTCAAATTTGAAAAGTCATGCAGTGACCTTGCTATACCATATTCGATGAGAAGTGAAGTATGTTACATATCGAGGCATCAACGAATTACTTTGGATCTTTTAAACACATGTTGAACTCAAGAAAGTCTTCATGGAGCTGGTTTATAGACGCTCAAGCGGCGATATCTGGGACATCTGATTTTTTGTCCTGTTTACTATCTTTGGATTCTCTTTCTTCTCAAAGATAGATTCCTAGATTAACCTCCTTTGTCTTTTTGATAAATCATTATCCTCAAGATCAATTTATTCGTCCCATTATTCATAAAGCGTGTTGCATAGAAATAATGATTGATGAACTAAATATCTTTACAAATGAAGTTTTGCATATTACTCTGGAAATTTCTAGATAATACAAGAAACTGAAACAAGACAATTGTTTAAAGAATTTCCATATTTGAGGGTCGGATGTACTCGTGGAAATTTCTTCTTCAGTCCAAAAGGTGGTGGGACATTTTAAATTGATCTTAAGAAAGGATCATTTCATAAACATCTCCAGCGGGTCACAACATTTGGAGAATGGCACAATAGGACTAAGTTGATTCAAAGCATACAAGCAGAGTATGATTGATACATCAAGAAGTATAAAGTTAAAACTTCGATGAGGGAATGAGTGATGGCCTTGAAATAAGGGTCATATTCATAACATTTTGCATTATAACATGTCTAACTAGGAGAATTTGACTCACTTCGATCATAGGCATGAACTCATACGCATTCTACAGGTTATGGGACAATGTAGATCAAAGAAACAAGATTTGGCATCCCTATGTTTATAGGGAACTGATCAAAGATAGTAGATCTGACATTCCTATGCTTACAGCGAAGCAGATTGAAGATTTCAGCATGGCATCCCTGTGTTTATAGGGAACAAGTTGAAGATAGCAGATTTGGCATCCCTGTGTTTATAGGGAACAGATAGAAGATAGCAGATCTAACCTTCAGATATTTATACTGAAGCAGATCCAAGATGATTTGGCATTCTTGTGTCTACAAGGAACAAATCGAGGACATAGTAGATTTGACTCTCAGACGTTCTCAAAGATAGCAGATCTAACCTTCAGATGTTTATACTGAAGCAGATCCAAGATGATTTGGCATTCTTGTGTTTACAAGGAACAAATCGAGGACAAAGCAGATTTGACTCTCAGACGTTCTCAAATATAGTAGATCTAACCTTCAGATGTTTATACTGAAGCAGATCCAAGATGATTTGGTATTCTTGTGTTTACAAGGAACAAATCGAGGACATAGTAGATTTGACTCTCAGACGTTCTCAAATATAACAGATCTAACCTTCAGATGTTTATACTAAAGCAGATCCAAGATGATTTGGTATTCTTGTGTTTACAAGAAACAAATTGAGGACATAGTAGATTTGACTCTCAGACGTTCTCAAATATAGTAGATCTAACCTTCAGATGTTTATACTGAAGCAGATCCAAGATGGTTTGGCATCCTTGTGCTTACAAGGAACAAATCGAGGACATTGCAGATATGACTCTCAAGTGTTCTCAAACAGACTCAAAATGGTTTGGCATCCTTGTGCTTACAAGGAACAAATCGAGGACATTGTAGATATGACTCTCAAATGTTCTCAAACAGACTCAAGATGGTTTGGCATCCTTGTGCTTACAAGGAACAAATCGAGGACATTGCAGATATGACTCTCAGATGTTCTCAAGAAGATCCAAGATGGTTTAGTATCCTTGTACTTACAAGGAATACAAATCGAAGATATAGCTGGTTTGGCTTTCACGTATTTACGATGAAGCAAATCCATGATGATTTGTCGTCTCTGTATTGTCAGAGAACAAATCAAAGTCAGTCATCTCCACTTCAACAAGGAGCAGACGCATAGCAGATCTAATCTTCAGATGTTTCACTGAAGCTAGATCTAAGATGATGTGACATCTCTACAAATTAAAGAAGCAGACTCGGTGTCTCTATGTTCAGCGGAAAGCAGATTGAAGATATCAACATAACAATCCTGAGTTTGCAAGGAGCAGATTAAGGACCATGAAGTCTGAAGCTGGCGAGCTCGGGCAAAATTGGTCCTTTTATAGTCTTTGCTCTATTCTGTTACAACAATGAGCAAAGAGGGCATTATGAGACACTCAATTTTGCCCGCCCATTTCAGTATTTAAAATAATAAACCCAAAAAAAATGAAGTCCAAGTTCAGTCCAGAATTACAAATATAATTTGGCCCGATCAGAATGGCCCATTACTTGAAAAGATTTAAGGTCCATCTACAAGCTTGACTCATATGGAAATATAATATTCAATGATATGCAATCTTAGATGTGATATGCAATCTTAGATATGATACAATCTTAGATATGATTGCAATCTTAGATATGATACAATCTTAGAAGATATGATTTTGTAATCTTGGAGATTTAATTTGTAGATATCATTTAATCTTAACCGTTGATGTAATTGATCTGTACCGTTGGATTTGGGGAGGCTCAACTATAAATAGAGGCCTCTCCCTTCATTGTAAAAGATTGGAGTTTTGGAAAGCAATAAGAATTCTTGAGAGCATTCACTCAAATTTCTCTCCCTCTTGCGTTCTTACTCTCTGTGGTTTGTTCTTATTTTATTCTTCGTCTATCTTAGTTTTTCAACCCTTTTTTTTATTTTAATTTCTCCATTTTTCAAATATGTATATTTTTCCTATCTTTTATACATTTGATCATGTATTTTATATATCATAATATTTAACCTTTTTATATAGTTTATTTTCAAATATATATTTTCTATGCATGTATATATATTTCATTATAAATATAAATTCTTTTACACATTTGATATTTTATACATTATTTTCTAAACCAATATATTTTATATTTTTTATATAATTATTATTCTTATAAATATATTTTTATTATATTTTAAATTTATTATTAAATATCACATTTTTTATATGCTCAATCTATTTATCAATTGTTTAAATTATACATATATTTTTAAAACTTATGTGTTTTTATTATTATACAATATTTGTTTTACTTTGGAATTAATGTATTATTGTTATGTTATGTATTTCATCGTTATGTAATATCTTAGACTTTTATAATTTACTTTCAAATGCATATTTTTATATACATTGATATATTGTATTAAATGCATCATTTCATTTATTAATCCATTCATGCGTACATTAAATTATTGGATTATATATTTTATATTTTATGTAGATTCTATTTATCCATTTGCTATGCATGTCATCTATTTTTACTCATACATATTTTACACATTAATATTTACCATGTTTTTTATATTATATAATGTTTTATTTATGATATATTGTATATAATTAGTGCATTTATTATGCTTTCTTTTGGGTATATTCCTATTTGCTTAGCATGATTATTTTTATAATTCTATTTTACCCTCTTTATAGTGATTGTATTTATATAAATTGTTATAATACTTTGTAATATAAGCTATTTGAATATCTATGTTTAGTAATATAGAATTGTCACTCTAAAAGGTCATTTAAAACAATATTTAAAAGTTTTATAAAATAAAAAGGCAATGCTTAGTATTTGAAAGCTTGAGAAAAGTAGTGCCCTAACTTATTGGGTTACAACTTTTCTCGTTGAGTTCGAATAGTCAAGTACCCTTCTAAGTTTTTAAGATTTTCAAAATACAAGCAAGCTGTCTTGGAATTTCAAAGCGTTGTGTCCTAACTTATTGGATGTGGCGATTTGTCGTTTGAGATAGGGATTTCCAAAAGGTTAACTTAGTGTCAATGTTTTGATCTGAGTGAACCCAAATTTTCAAAATCAAAGTATTTTAAAGAGGATTACATCTTAAAATTTTTAAATTTCGACATTAAAGACATTTGATAATCAATTAGGTACCAATTTTTGGGCGTTACGAGGTGCTAATCCTTCCTCGACGAATCGACTCCGAACCCATTCTTTTATTTCGTGGACCAAAACTAATGATTTTTAAAACAAAATGTTTTAAAGGTGATCCAATCACACCTAAAAAGATTGGGGGCGACTCCCGTTTTCATTTTTCTTAAAGTCGATTCCCATTTTCCAAAACTCGATTTGAAAATGGTTTCAACAAGTCTAATTTACACACTGGTGCAATAGGATTTAAAGTTAAACCAAATTATTTTATATCCATTACAGATCCTTTAATAGAAGAGTGTTTATGTTTAAGAATTCAGACAAAAAAATCTGAAATTAGTGATTTAGCAGAAGATTTGGCAATAAGTTGGACTTCTATTAATGAATATACCAACACGGCAGAAATTGAAATTAAAGAAATTAATAATAAAATAATTGAGTTATTTGAACCCAATAAAACATGAACATTCATGCTTCACTTGATTTAGTTTGGTGGAAAAAAAAAGATTTAATAGACCATAATCAAATATGAATTTTATAGTAGGAATTTCTTCTCCTAACTCATTTGTAAAAACATATGCTTGTAAAAAGTATTCAGAAAAGACTTTTTAAAATTGAGCAATCCAAATTTGATATGGTTGATAAAATCGCTCTTTTTCAGCAATGCCAATAAGACTACTTATTTGGATATAAAAATAGTAATAAAAATCATCTTCATGTACTAAAAGTGATAATATAGCTTTTATAATAGTAGGAAAATTTTTTAATAGGTGAAAAGAAAAATTTTGTACTACTATTTCTTTAACAAAACCCCATTCAATTTTTGATTCATACTTTATACCAAGAAAAGATGTTTTGATTAATCAAGCTAAACAAGAAAAATATTTTTGTAACACCCCAAACTCGGCCCAGACGTTACAACCGAATCCGGCGTGTCACATTGAAGTGTTTTTTGAAAACCATGTTTTCATTGAAAACTCTTCTTGATGTTTAGAAACTTTTACCGTTTAAACTTGAATAAAACCTTAGCCTTATTTTTTTCCAAGACGTGATTCATTGTAATAATCAAAGCATTGTTAACAACCTTGTAAAATCTTATGGGAAACTTTGAAAACTTGTAAACCTTTGTAGTGGCAGAATCATGTTATTTTTAAAAAACAGTTAAGTATCAAACCTTCTTTGTCATGGCTTAAAGTGAATGGATACTACGTACCAGGTAGGATTCAAGAAAAGAGGAGGTGAGTCAATTAGACTGCTTAAGTACTTAGCTCTTCCATGATCCAATCCTAGACATGCACACATCTATTGCCACACCTTAAGCCTATTACTTGTCCACGAACAACAAATTAAGTTTAAGTCTATTTAAAATATTTATTTCCTTTGAAAATATTTACGTTGCGGAAACTTTGCTCGATTATCGTGATATTTTAAAAATAAGTAACATTTATAAAATGCGCCCTAGAGTTAACCAATTTAATAACCCAAAATATTAAAAATAATAAAAAGATCGGCCTTATTACAACTTTAACCAGAATAAAAATAATCAAAAAAATAAATGAGAAACTTATTTTAAAGAAAACAAAACTTAATCTTCGTGGCCACTCTGAATCCCTTGACTTCAAGTCCATTGACCTAAGGCTCACCGCAAAGATGGGAAAAGGGGGTGAGTTTGGAAAACTTCAGTGTGTAAAGTATCCCAACGAGCCCAAATCGGTTCAAGCTTTCTTGGGCCTAAGCCCTATTCAGAAATCAGTGTTAACTGGGCCTTAGCCCATATCAGTATTAATCTGGGCCATAGCCCTATTACAATATCAGAGCATACTGGGCCTAGCCCATATCAGTATCAGTCTGGGCCGTAGCCCTATTACAAGTCGAGATATATTGGGTCTTGCCCATATTAACACAATTAGGCCCATTTTAATATAGCTGGCCCATAATAAAACAGTCTCATATGATTAATGCATGATAACCCCATCCAACCCTGCACTTGCCTCCGTCCATCCCTACACTTCCTGTAGGGAATAAATCACCCACGCTATCCCTACACTTACAGTGTTAGCACCGGCTGCGGCACTAACTATAATCCGCAGCAAAGCTGCTTATATCATAATATGTGGCACAGCCACCAGAACGGGTTCTTCCTCCATAACAAAACCCAACCCCATGCAACAGATATACATGTCATGGCATATAACAAACAGAATCAGAATATCATGCATTTCAGTCAAAATTAACCCTAGGGGTATAACGGTCATTTTGCATCTAGGGGTAAAATGGAAATTTTCATACTTAGGGGTATTTCAGTAAAATTTACTATTCTAGAGTTTACATACATATTATAACCATTAACACATTAACAGAAGCACTTACCAAGTGTTTTTATCGAATTGGGCCCGTTGGCCTGCTAACTCGTTTTCGGTCCATTAAGCCCAAATATACCGAAGTGCACGAAATTGCACACTCTACAATCATACTACTTGCGATTACCAAAATTAACAACCAAACCACCTCGCAAGCGCTCGCACGCTCGCAAGTTCACAAATGCCAGCTTTTCGGCTTTTCGGCTTTTGCCGATCTAGTCTATGAGTGGGTGTCGTTTACACACCTGTTTTATGACGATTCATTGACGAGATCTACGCACGAACTGCCTACAATTATATTACTACCGCGTTAATCTAACTACCGAAACGAACTACATATTAATCCCTTACCTTATCCGGCCAATAACACCTTAGGCACTAGCAATCTTACCTTTGCCGAAGTTAGCGACTAGATTTAGATCCACTTGTTCCCCTTGTCCAAGCCCTTAATTAGCAGCCTCTAGATCACACTATCATCAAGATAAAACAGTTATCACAACCCCTTAGGGCTATAAACCCAAATCGACAGCCTCCCTAACCTTTAGGGCTTTCGGTTTTTTTCTAAAATACGAAATAAAGACTAGGTTGGAAGGACTTACCACTGATTCTTTCAGTCAACGATTCCCCTTAATTCCTACTCGATTTTGATGCAGTTCTAAGCCCTCAAATGATAACAAAATTCGAGCCTTCAATGATCTTAAAATTTGGCTGTGTCCCTATGGCTATGCGTTTTCGGCTTTTTGTAACAATGAAGAAAAGATAAGGATTTTGTAATGGCTTTGTTGACAGAAACTTGGGGTTTAGAGGATTAGAGTATCGATCAAGAATGATGAAGAGAAGTAAAAAGATTTGTCTAGGAAAAATAGGCATAGAAGAAAATATAGGCTTTTGGGATTTCGGCTTTTTATGACAAATGGTTATGAAGGTTTAGAAACGACTGATAAAAGATGGATATGTACAGGATGATAGGAAGATTCAGCTATAGAGGAAAAAAGAAAAAGAAGATGAGAAAGTAAATGGAGAGAAAAAGAAAAGAAAAGAAGAAGGAAAGGGAATGGAAGAAGAGAAAATATCAAAACCCAAAGGAAATATTCTAAAATACCCCAAATATATACTGAAGAAAAAAAACAATCAAAGGGAACAAAAATCAGTAATGGCTAATTTACTCAAATCCAAGAGACTAGCCGGAAAACTCCCCAACTAACACCCCCTAGTTGGCTTAAATACTTACCCCACCTCCTTCCAATTTGAATTCAATTAAAATTCCTTCCTTAATTTTTGCCAAAATTTTAATTTAAATTACGCCCAAATTCTTTCCCCTGCTTAATTCAAATTCCAATCAAGGTCTGGGTGTTTCGGTCTAGTTCAAATACCTTCCCCACGTGCAGCAAAATAGCAATTTATTTACGCATAAGGTAGCTCGAACACAGGACCTCCAGGCTCCCACGCATGCTGCCATCCACTAGGACGCGACCTTGTTCTTAATATAATAGCGTCGCATTAATTATTAAACCTTACCTGCTGTAGCCTCGTCCATTTTAAAAATAAAACAAAATTCGCTCGCGTACAGAATCGAACCTGCACCCTCTCCATATGTCTAGCATGCTACTGCCACTGCGCCACAGGTGCTCTTTGTGTTAAATTAAACCCGCAACTCCTCTTAACCCTTATTCTAGCCGCGATCTGCATATTAAAAACAACCCAAATTGCGCACGCCACGCCTTGAACCTGGCTCCTCCTCGCCTCCTAGCATACTTAGCCACTAGGCGGATGCTTGCTTCGACATGAATTAGCTTTGAACATTTAATAAGGCCTACATGACACTGTGGTTTTCTAAAATAAAACCCACATTTGCGCACGTGAGGAATCGAACCCCGCTCCCTTCCTCTTGCTAACAAGCCTAACAACAAGGCCAGGCTCCTCCTTATGTCCAATTTTAGCCCAACTTATTAATAAACCTTCTTGCCTGGATCCCTAAAGAAACAAAAATAATAATTTTTGCTAGAGTCTTGGACCGAATCTTTCCCACACTTTAAATACTTCTAAATTTATTTAAAACTAAAATAATAATAATAACCATAATAATGAAAATTTCAAATACGATAATATATATATTTTTCCTAATAATAATTATAATTTCCATAAATCAATAAAAATAGATACAGTAAAATTTTCTAATAATAATTTAATTTAAACACTAAATTAACAACAATAATTTTATAAATATATTTGTATCTAATAATTATAATGATAATAATTTTCATAAAATTAATATTAGTAATAACATAAATATTTTATCAATATATATATATTTTTAACACTAGTAATATTTAAAACTCCTCAATATTCAGGTTTCCTTCTATCCGAATCCAGACTCAAAGTCCAACTCTTCTAGGCCCAATTTTTGGGGCGTTACAATTTTAGTAAATTTGATTGTAAATCAGGATTTTTGGCAAATAATGCTAACTGATGATTCATACCTATTGGTGTTGTTGAATTTGTACTAATATTATCTTCTTCTTCCTCTATCTGAGAATTAGAAAAAATGCCATTTTTTTCTAATACCTATTTTCCCAATGGAACCTAGTAGAAATTCTAGAAATACTAGAATGAAAGAAATAAAATCTACTGCTATTATTCAACAAATGAAAATGGGAAAAATAATATTATTACATTTTCAAATTTCCAACCTAGGAAATATTATACATATATAGAAATTACATTTCAATTTAGAGAATATAAAACATATTCTTTGCATGCCTTATTAGATATTGGAGCTACCACAAGTAGCTGTAGAGAAAATGCCATTCCTGTAGAAAAATGGGAATTAATGAAAAACCCAATTAGAGCCATAGGAATAGACGGTAAAGAAACCATAATCCAATTCAAGGCTAGAAATATACCAATTTACATAAATAATGTAAGATTTGTAATTCTTAAAATATTGTGTTTTCCTGAAATGCATAGAGACATATTATTAGGAAATAATTTTATATATCATCATTTACGGTTTTCTATAGATAAAAATATAGCGATATTGTCAACAGAAAAAACTTCAGAGAAATACCTTTAATAGAAAATCATAAATTTGTATG